>NC_049988.1:15053267-15106760 GCF_000003815.2 Branchiostoma floridae
TACCTCACATTAGACGAAAAGCGATCGGACGACGAGTCTGCGAGCTCTAAATGACGAGGAGGCATGACTCTGCTGCCGCCAAAGAAGTGGCAGAGTTCCCCCCTCCCGTCAGGGTCATGCCTCCTCGTAATTTAGAGCTCGCAGACTCGTCGTCCGATCGATTTTCGTATTAAGTGACTCCAACTGCATATGCGCTGGGAAATGCTTTGTGGGTAATATGTCAAAGGTGAAGGCCCCTATCTTGTAAACAGCTCTCGTATGAACTATATGCTAGATGCATGTCCCGGTGTTGTTGTTTTTTTTAATGTTTCAGTGGCCTTTACATGTCACACAGTATATTGAACACAGTGTATTTACCGTACAAGTGCAGTTCGAGCAATGAACCTCCTTAGTAATAATTTTTATACGACGTATATAATGGCTATATAGATGTTGGTCTTACAGTCATTTCTCTGTCCCAATTACGATCAGGTATAAAGTGAGTAATTTTGTATCATGTTTCCATAGAGCCAACGTCAGACAGGTTGGAGATGCAAGCTGGGCTAGACTGAAGTCAAGACAAGTCAGACAAATAGGTAAATCAGTTTCTACTTTTTTTATCAAAAAGTATCTTACGTCACATACGTCGTAGGTCACCGTACGATTTTGATGTAAAAATTTTCAACACCCTGCGACAGCCTTTTCTGTATAAGACAGCTAAAACTTTTCACGACATATGTATAATTATCCTAGCCTCTAGATAAGAGTTTATAGTCATTCTTACTAGCTAGTTTTAACAGTCAAACTTACAGAGGCGGTAAGTCTTGTTTACTTAAAGACATGCTTTCAAACGCCAGTGGGAGCCCACCAAACACATATCTTTGTAGTAAAATGGATAATTATTTTCAGTATCGCCTATTCCCAAGTTTTTACCATCAGGCCTAGGTTCAGGTCCAAACCTAAGCCTGATCTTCTTGACCTGAACCGGACCTGGACCCGGACTCTGTACCGATATCCACCTCTATTTCCTTTTAGTGCAGGTGACGTCACGTCCCGGAAATCTTTGGACACTTTCAGCCCATCGCAAACAAACAGAACACAACACCTTTGAATAGCCTTTAAAGCCATAGAAAATGTATCCACTTTTCGTTAATGGCATCCGGCAAGTAACCCCTCTGCGCGACTAACGTCTTACTAGTGAATATCCCGTCGTCTAAGAGCAATTTGTCCACCTCCTTCTAGGTCTCCTTCCGGTCCCATGTTGATAGTTCCCCTTCTGAGCTTTTCACGGGCAGTTTGTCTTTTCGCCTTCCAAGAAAACCTGATATTTAGGAACCCTGTGAAGGCCGTGACTCCAAAAATCTTCCGTATAACGGAAAGCGAGGGCGACAGCGGGAAGTCGCAATATGGATGGTAGTACCAGCAGCATTTCCGGCTCCGCTTAGCACTGATTTTAGGGTATAAATTTTAGCTTTAAGGTGGTATCTCACTGCACTTGCGGCACCGGTGCGGCACTGCGTGGTTCGTTCACTGCGGCAGTGTTGTGTTATTTTCGTCGATTTTTTCATAATCTAGATATTGCGTAATACGTAAAAGTATTGCTTAGACGACAAAAATACACAAAACGTAAGAAAATTCGTTCTTTATCTCTGAAATTTGTTGAGTATTTTTCTATCCTCGCAGTGTGGTGAAATACCACCTTTACAGGGTACTAGTATGTCATTTACATGAATTTTTGCGACGCCTGAGGGGCGGAGCCGTTGGTACAACTGCTAGTTTTTTATCGTAAAGAAGTAAATCAGACATATTTGCGTACACAACAATAAAACTAGAGTTCCACGAACACATACCTTTGCCAAATAAACCAGGTTTGTTATGTAGAATGATGTCTGTAGACAAATGCGTTACTCATTTCATTTTCTTCATAATTATATGCTTGGAGTTGGTTTATAAAATTTCGGCATTGATTATGCAAATTAGATCCCAAGTTACAATTAATTGATATCAAATGGTATCAAGCATTACTTAAGCTATCAGCATACCAAAAATGATGATAATCCTTTGATCCATTCTTGACTTATTCTCTTTCAAAGTCTTTAAATACACCTCTTACTCTCTTCCCTCTTTCTCAGTTACATATGTGACAACTTTGATGAAAGTACTAATAATGGAATGCAGCGGATTTATGAACTTTTCCTAATCAATTATGCAAATTAGCTGTTAATTTACATAATAAGTATCACATTATATAAGTCTTCATTTAGGCTATCTACATGCCAAAAATCATGACGATCCGTCAACACGTTCATATTTTCTCATTAATTATGCAAATAAGATCATCATGCAAGATAAATATGTATTGACATTTCTCTCTTTCTCAGCTACATATGTGACAAGTTTTAAAGTCCTATCATGGAATGTAGTGAATTTATAAAATATCCTCATTAATTATGCAAATTAGCTGTTGATTTGCATAGTTGGTATCTCATTATGTAGGTCTTCACTTACGCTACCTACATACCAAAAAACATGATGATCCGTGAACATGTTCATATTTTCTCATTAATTATGCAAATTAGGTCTCATTTGCATAATTGATGTCTATCGAGATTTCTCTCCTTCCCAGCTACATATGTGACAAGTTTGAAAGTCCTATCATGGAATGCAGTGGATTTATAAATTTTCCTCATTAATTATGCAAATTAGCTGTTGATTTGCATAATTAGTATACCATTATGTAAGTCATCACTCATTCTATCTACATACCAAAAATCATGACGATCCGTCAACACGTTGTAGAGTTATTCTCGTCCAAAGTTTGAAAGGAAACCGGCGGCTGCAGTTCCAAAAAATCCGCTAGGGGGCCCAAACTCACAGCACTTCCTCTCTGCCTCAAGGGCTATCTACCACTCAAAAATCATGACCACAGCATGTCCAGAACACGAGATATAAAAAATTGAGTTTCCGCTGCAGTACCTTAGCAAGCCGCTAGGGGGCCCATTATCGAACTTGACCTTCGTTTTCCTGACCCCTACCCACCTACCAAATATCATCAGGATCCATCCAAGACTTCTTGAGTTATGCTGTTAACACACACACACAGAGACACACACACAGACTCACAAGCCCAAAACATAACCTTAGCCATTCTGGCAAAGGAAACAAAGAGTTTCTGTTTTTAATGTGGTTGCTATTCCTCTAGAACCGGATTTCCCACCGATCAACATGTCGGAATGCGGGACGGTAAAAGGCTGTTTCCGGTACGGTAAGAAAGACTGCACGGCAGAGACATGCACCTACGCCATGTCGTACCGAACCGAGGGGGAGGACGCCATTTTCGAGCTGGCGGCGGACACCGACGGATGGGTGGCGGTCGGCTTTTCTTCCGACAGAATGATGGTAATATTGCTATAATTCTAGTGTATAAGATTTTCGTGATATATATACAAATCATCGGCATTACTGTTCGTAGTGAGACAAAACCTTTAAGGAGACCCAGGAACTAACGTATCGAATGTGTGACCGTAAAAATAGAAATATTTTCGATATCTAAAGGACAAACCTACAGATATTTCTGTTGTCACAGAATGATGATGAAGATGTCACACTAATTCAAATGTGTAACAGTAAAAAGTGTGTGTTTGCAATGACCTGCATTATTTTGTTGTTTGTTCTGTTCTGTTACAGAATGGTGATGACGTTCTGGCGTGCGTTAATGCCAGGAAAGGCAGAAGAGTCGAGTTCCGCCATTACTATAACAACCATCACCGCCCAGCACTAATACCGGTACGCACAAGTAAAATTTAAAACACATAAGTCAATTGTAAGTTGAGGTTCGTCAACTAAGTGCAACCACCTCCATCCGTGCTAGGTACAGATCTATATTTCGAAAAGGCATTAGGATGATTGTCGATGATACTTTATGATTGTGTTCATGACTCATATCAGCAGTAAGCTCGACAGGTATTCATTACGAGTGTCGTATATTGTCTGTGTGAACTTTAGGACAATAATCCCATGGTCGGTCTGGGCGCGATGGTGCGGGACGGCCGAATCTACTGCCGGTTCACCCGCCCGAGAAAGGTGAACAACGACAACTACAGCCTAGACCTGGACGCGACGTGGTACTTCCTGTACACATGGGGACCGACCAATGATGGTTCGTTCAACTATACTACCTGATAACGCAAATGTAATTGTAGAACCGCGAGATAGGAAAAATACACTGACTTGCCTGGTTTCTTCACTAGCGACGACAATAAGCATATAGATGAGCAACGTTAAAAACATGTCAGTTAATGAAGGCTGCTAATGTATGCTGTGTCTTGTAACAACGTAATAAACTGTCCATTCGTTCATATAACAATCAAACAAAAGATATCAGTACATAAAAGCGGTATTGGGTATTTGTATCTCAAATTTTCCACTAACGTCTGAATGGCTCCGAGTAGTCGAGTGGGCATTAAGTTGCATCCTTGGAAAGCCACTTGGAATTGATGAAATATTATGTACTATGTAATAGGCTATAGTTATCAAAAGATAACAAAGCACATGAGGACTAAAGGTGGTATCTCACTGCAATTGGTACCGGTGCGGCACTGCGGGGTTCGTTCACTGCGGTACTGTTGTGTTATTTTCCCTGATTTTTTATCATTTAGATATTGCGTTATACATAAAGGTATGACTTAGAAAACAAGATACACAAAACGTAAAACAATTCGTTCTTTATCTATGAAATTCGTTGAGTAATCTTTCAAACCCGCAGTGCCGCCATTGTGCCCCAAATAATATTAGATACCACCTTAAGATTGTTCAATATGAAATTCGTTGAGCAACCTGTAAAACTGCTTAGCGGTCGCATTGGGTAGCGAACTCTGTGTACATCCGTTTCAAACTATCTCATTTTATTTCAGGTAACATGATGAGACACACCCTGAAGTCGCCGCCGACCTCGTACAGAAAAGTCATCATCACGGCCAAAGTAGACGATCAACGGGACTCCGCGAACCCCACAACCTACAGCAGCCTTCTGTTGTGTTCAGCAATTTTTCTGTGCCAGTTGTTTCAACAGTGATTACCCTACGTGAAATACTATATATATGGCCTTCTTCGGTCAATATTGACCATGGTAAAATCCTAATTGATATCAGTTTTACAGCGTCGACTGTGGCTAAACAGTCCTATACGAGAATGACGGTATCTGCCACATAGGGCACATCTGTAAGCTGACTCAGGTCTGTTGCAGAGAGTTCTTTTCGCAGGATCCGCTTTTCTTTTGCCATGCGCATCAGTCTGGTTTTTCTTGTGAAATACTAGCCTGATTATATCATGCTTCTAGCATTACTTCCGATGTTCAGACCCCTAGAAGCTTGATGACATCAATTAGATGATCAAGACCTGTAGGGCTTAAGTCCCAATCGCACCGGTGCCTGTCAGGGATGTAACCCCGGCCGGGCCTCGAAGCCAAAAATTTGTCCCGGTGGACTTTCTAATTATAATGTAAAGAATGTTTGGCATTTATTTGTAGCTGTACGAATGGGAATGGTTTTCCCGGAAAGTTTGGCAAGTTCTAATCTTGGGAGAGGGGCCAACTAGGGCCCTGACAGCAAACGGTTGGCTGGTGAATCGCTGGCAGTATCCGTCCGTTAGTTGAAATGCTCTGGAGTAGGGATGCGAACTGGTAGAAGGGGTGGGTACCGGTACAGAAAATCCAGGTACAGGTACGGTGTATGCAGGTCCAGAGGATGAGGGCCTGGTCCGGACCTGAACCTGGACCTAATTGTTTGTGAAAACCTGTTAATGAGCAATAACCAAAACATTGGTTTCGTTTGCTACAAAGGAGTCAGTTTGCTTTCATGTAGACAACGGTGACTGCCTCTGTAGACCACGGACCAGTCCAACAAGAAAAAAACGGTTTTGTACCAGTACACCGTACCGCTATTCCGGAGACAGTTGTGCACTTAAGTTTATTTTTTGAGGCAGATACCACTGATATCATGGGGGAGGGGGTGTTTTTGTACTAATGATTTGGGAAAGGTAGAAAACGAGGTGACATGACATCAAAGCCAGCACACACTGACACACTGGCAACCACTAGCAATTCTTTCTGAGCGTTCTTCAAACAAAACGTTCATAGAAAATACCATAAGGATTATTATGAAGTATTCTAGCTTTATCTTTATTAAGTAACGGCTCTGAAACTACTTTTATAAATGCGTTATATCTTAATAGAAAGCATCGTAAGTATTTTGCTTAATCGCAATCAATAAATGTATCAATTTCAGATCAGAGTATGATATCAAATGGACCAATAAGCTCTGCGAGCCAAGAGCATATATCAAGAAGTGCTTAAATTATGACTTTTAGAAATATGAAACAAATCTTAGCAGAGTATATTTACGTATGATCGTTATTTAAGTTGGTATTTCTGTACATGTGCGCGTAGTAACTAATGTACAATGCTGAAAAAAAGTTTAAATGAGCAGTTTGTATACTTATGTAAGCCCAACTGACGACTTGTAGGGGAAATTACTAGTACAGGGATTTGAAAGAAAAATATTGTACATACACAATAACATTGGTGATTGGTAGTGTCAATGTAGAAAACAATTGGTCTCTTATAATGTGTCCGTATACATGTATATAATCCTATCTGAATATTTACTTGTTTTAAAGGCAGATGAACCAACTTGAACGTACATTGAATTCGAGTTGCAATCACACAACTGTATTGTCATTTTAAAAGATGCAATATTTTATCCTATTTAACGAAGGTATAAGCCATCAGTATTTGGCTTGTGAATATCCGAAATGACACATTGTTGGGAACAAATATTTGTAAAGATGAAGTGAAAGCAATGCAATAAAGGCACTTTGTAGCTTGCGTTCTGTGTAGCTAATTTTTTACCTATCAACATTTTTATTGACGACTTTACTGGATTTGATTTGAGGAATTATTTACTGCAAAGAAGTGTTAGCCTGCATTCTCAGCTAGGGTACAAGGTGGCGCTTTTTCCTGCAATTGGTTTTGGGAAGCTGGTATTGGTAAGTTAGCCAAGGGGAACGAAACACAACTTCGTATTAATGCATGTACTCAGAATGACGTTGCAAGACACACATACACATAGACAGAGGCGTTCGCAGAACTAGCCATGGGATGGTAAGCTCGTCTAAGCCATGGGGAAGTCATGTCAAGCAAAGATGACAACAAATGTGTGTGTGGGGGGGGGGCAAACTCAAATCGAGCTGAACACTAGACAAAAACAAGAGACAAAAACGTCAACAATTGATAAAACAATAATGCACTCCCGAAGTAAAAGTACCAGGTACTAACCGTGTCATTAACGTGTCGTAACAGTCGCTGAACGGAAATGTTGGGGAAGTTATCGGACCTACGTCAGTCCAAGGACAGTCAAACACGAACGTTCACACAGAGACGCCATCTTCACATTCTCCACATTACGTTCACACTTGCGCTGGTCTGGCGCGAAACTTTAGACTATTTACTATTCTATTTCATATCCATCCGCAGTAGCATCTTTGTCGTCCATGGGTCATAATAACATACAATAGTCTTCAACAGGCGCAAGCCCAACGTTTGAATGTTAATCATATAAATCCCTGCATAGTGTATTGTATACTATACAGTAATTAATCGTCAGCACTTTTAGTAACGTTTACTACTTTCTGTCAAGAAGTGAATATGGTTCCCCACTGCGAGGACAGTGGTAAAACAACTTACCTGATTGGGCCATATCAGTTCAGTTAAATCAGTAAAATGGCTTATATCGTCCCAGCTTTTTGCGTGTTTTAAAACTCTTTTGTTGTTTCTCAACAGTTATCCAATAAATCATAATTTTATCACATAAAAAGTGGACAATCAAAAACACGGTGCTATTCCTTTGTTCATCACTTACGCCATTTAGATCAGAACATTATTTCATACTTTTGACAGGGGGCGCTTCGTGCCATACGACTGCAGTTAAGTGACTAACCGCTAGAGTCTGATCAGTGTTCTTGGGCGACTACATGGGTGACGTGCACGTCACCAGGTCGTGCACGTCACCAGGTCCTGATAGTTGCGACTTAAAGTTTAAAAGACGTAAGAAAAAAACATGAAATCTTTAAGACTTTAATGCATATAACGGACTTCTTACTGATGCTATTTTGTGCAAGCTAGATAAAATCGTTGGCAATACAAGGTACGTTCACGAAACCAGTTTAACACCATCTTTCTACGCAGAGCACGAAAGTTTTATGAACAGTAGATCTATGAATGCATTTCTTATACCAATACTTATACAATTATGTTCTTGATACTATAGGGCTAAAACGTCATCTATCAAATAAGCAACCATAGCTATTTTCAGCAATTAGCCGAATGGAGTGCCTTGGGTTCAAACGCTTGCAAAAGTGTCAAGTTTGGGCACCCCCTTTAAGACCTATTGATTTTTATGGCTCCTATTACTATGATTCTGTTGGAGAAAAGTGACAGCAAAATCTTAAGCTTTACAAAATACTGGGAATTGTATAGTTCTTTATTACTTGGAACTCTCTGTCTAGCGATGGAGTCAGGAGGGCGTGCATGCTTCTTTTCTGTAAGGCATTGTTAATCTATTTGATTTCTGCGTAATTACTTAAGGTATCTCACTGCACTTGGGGCACCGGTGCGGCACTGCAGAGTTCGTTCACTGCGGCACTGATGTGTTATTTTTGCCGATGCATAATTATTATTATCATTATCAATTCACAAAACGTAAGAAAATTTGTTCTTTATCTCTGAAATTCGTTGAGTAATTATCTTTCGAACACCGCGGTACCGGTGGCGCACCGATACCCCAAGTGCAGTGAGATACCACCTTGTTAATGTAGGTGCTATGGGAGCCCACCCCACACCAAGCGCGTTAACCTCGCCATACCTGTGGTTCGGGGACTCCCTTTGTACAAATAAAACCTGTTTTCAGCAACATCCCGCCTTCCTCCGTGTCCCTAAAGCGGGAAGATTTGTGGTCAGACCGGGAGCTTCCCTCGGACATTGCTGGCTCGTGTTCCGGACGATCCGGACGACAGGAGCTCAGCTTCCTTCCGAACCTGAGGACACGGCTTCACAATTACGGCTCTCCGATGACAGATTATGGACAGATAACTATCAGTGGCACGTTCCGAACTACATGCAGGGTTTCTAAGAAAAGGCCAATGGCGAACAGAGTTAGCAAGATATACAGAATTTAAGCATATCAGTATAAATATTGTAATAAAGATTGCTATTAATAGTCAATGGATTTGTAGTGTTGTAAAGTTTTGTATAGTTGACGAACACTAACGAAAGAAAGATACCCTCACGAATTTTGCCCTTAGTACAACGACGTCCTCGTTATAAATGTTGACATTTATATAGTGTTAACTAGTAGTAAAATCTAAGCATATTATCATTAATCTTGTAAGATATCGTCCTTTCTAGTGAATGGATTTTAAGCTTTGTAAAGTGTTGACGAAGAAAAAGTACCCTAACGAATTTTGACGAAAATACAACGACGTCCTCGTAGTACTAGTAGATGCCGAATGTATGCACTATATTAGACGGTCTGCACGATAGATTCTGTCAGTCATGATGCGACAGTGAAATTTCCTGACGACTTTTACCAAATGTTTACTACATTTTTACGGCTGAAATCTTCACCCTTCACTATTTAGCAGCATTCGTTCTTTCCTGCACGTTTTCTTTAGGCTATAAACTGACGATTTAAAACGCGCTTCACACATAAACATACCGCTCTGTGACATACCGACCTAGCTCCCCCGCGTACGTGATAAGTGAAAATCCTTCTGGAATCCTGCTAACACGGACTCACCCTTAATTAGACAGCAGCAACGCCAACAATGCGCCTCGAATATTTGATAAAGTCTAGCTATGACAACGTCGCTACCGCAAAATGCGCACCCCCCAACATCGGCGTGTTTGCGGTCACAGTGGTATGGCGGTACAAATGCTCAGGCGGAAGGAATACATATATTATCTCGCGTTAAACCTACCTAAGTCGACTTTAATTGTAAAAGTACATCCGTTTTTCCGTCTTTACCGGTAGAGGGTATGGATAAAGAAGTAAAAGATTATTTGTGATTACAGTGGGGATGTACGCTATGTTAGAACAGATTTAAACCGGACTAGCGCTTGTATTTCTTAGTAAGTAGCTGTAACACTAGCCGCGTATTCATCAACGCATTCTATCCAGCTGTAACGTTAGCCACTTGTTGGTCAACACATTCTAACCCTTGTCGGAATAAACTTCATGTATAACGGCTTGAAATGATTTCTTAAACACAAATCTGCTTTCTTACCACCAGTAACAAAAATTGTTTTGTATTATACATTATTTTGATTGGCGGTTGAAGAAAGAGATATGTATACTGTTTTACAAGATTGAAATGATGTATACACTCACATCTGGATTCATGAAATATTCTAAAGAAGAAAGAATGTTGAAAGCACAGTGACGATCTATCAGTGTGTGATATTTTTATTTATTTTTTCCGTTTCCTCTTAAACTACCCCTCCCCGCGGTCCTCAGGGATCCTTCCCAAAACACAAATGACCTGACGTAACCTTCTGTTCCAGGAGGAATGCTCTTGAACTTGGCCGCAGTACGCGGTTTGATCGGGGCACACCAAAGAGCTGACCGTGCTTGGCCGGTATGTCCGACAAATTCCGTACAGCATTAGGGTTAAGGTCCGGGTCGCGTGGTACAAATTAGCAGGTTTAAACAGAAAGGTGCCGACGTAAAGAAAGGTGTTAACAATGCCAGGGTGTTGGCAGCGTTGACGGGTAGTTGGGTACATAGTTTTACACACACACCAGACGACCGTACTTAAGACTTTAAAACAGTCAAAACACTATAAGTACATCTTTGACAAATGTTGCCAAAAAAATTGCTGTACTAGATATACACCCTAAATATTTCCCTGCATACATGACACATGTCTAACGTTTAAAGTTTAGATATAATTTTATACCATTTTCAAAGTTTAAGTCGCTATATCCTAAGATATATGTGTAAAAGCCTGAACCAATACAATGTCTTGTCTACAAGCATTCCAGCTTTGGAACGTTTATACACAATGTTTATCTGTTCTATTTGAAAAGGTACTACATTATGAAATATGTTTTCGATTTACGCTATCATTACAATGCAATTAAGTATAACATGGTGTATACAACAACGAACGCCATTCCCTAGTAGCGTGTGAAATGTCCTATCGACAGCTTTCTTCTGATACCCAGTTTTGGAGAAACCTAGGAGATAGGTTAATCCTCTCAACTCAAAACAGTCATAGCCAAGCTTATTTTGGGCACCGTGCCATGTCGGCGATAGAAAACACCATGTTCGTGTATCAAACTGTCCTGTTTTCATACCACCCATGGTCAGCCTTGCAGTGTTTTACTCTCGCAAGGAAAGACGTCAGTTATCCACTGTAAGACGTCACAGCTTAGAGTCAAGGTCAAGTCTAAGTCTCTTGGTGTTGAAGGAGAAGGTCACGCTGCTTAGCACGTACCTTCCGCCCACGTGCAGGTCTTAGTCTTAAGTCTTGGTAAAGTCTTGGGGAATGCCTTGAGTCTATAGCAAGCAGAATACTGGTACGTGTTTTAATAGCAGTAGTATTGGTTGGTTGGTTGGCTGGTTGGTTGGTTGGCTGGTTGGTGGGTTGGTTGGTTGGTTGGTTGGTTGGTTGGTTGGTTGGTTGGTTGGTTGGTTGGTTGGTTGGTTGGTTGGTTGGTTGGTTGGTTGGTTGGTTGGTTGGTTGGTTGGTTGGTTGGTTGGTTGGTTGGTTGGTTGGTTGGTTGGTTGGTTGGTTGGTTGGTTGGTTAGTTGGTTGCTTAGTTGGTTGGTTGCTTGCTTGCTTAGTTGGTTGGTTGCTTACTTGCTTGCTTTCTTGGTTCTCTGAGCAAACTACAATTTAATTTTCTTTATTACGAAAAACATGAAATGAACTGAGGTAACAAACGACACTTCATAACACGGAAATCAAAGCTCGGATAACAAGTTTATTTGCACACTTACGCATCTCCTTCCCCAAGACGTAACCCTTCCGTTTTCCTAAGTGCAAAACTTCATCATTTTTGTTTTCTTATTCCATGTTTGCCCTACTTCGAGCACGTTCTTGGCACCTTGTCTTGAAGACGATATCTTCACGCGGAAACCGATGTGTACAAAGGTGGCGAGCTCGAGGAAACGAAGGAAGGAAGAAGTCAAGAACTTGGCGGTCTGGGTTTCCTTCAGTGGTGTAAAACAGTCGCGGAGAGTGAGAGGGAAATAAACACACATGGGACACGAGTCGAGAGAGACAAAAAACAGAGCAAGGTTTCGTCACTGGTTAGTCTTTGAGTGTCCAAAGCTGATCGCCAGTGTCCACAAACTTAGTAGACACAATGGTTAAAGGAATGAGAGCTTACGATAGATAAAAGAGTGTACTTATTCATCTTTGACAGCACTCAAGACGCGAGGTAAGAATCCCGGAACACACACTGTCAACCGAACCCGCAGCAAAATAAACTTCGAGTTCATCATCGGTCATGTAAAAGACGATAACCCTGGTGAACTTTGTAAGAAGGGTCCTTTTTTGACCTTCATAAAATACTTGCAAACTGGGGTAGAATTGACAACTTTTGAGTGTCTATTACCTATGTCCAAGTGGCGTTGAATGTTCTAGTACTAGTGGCCATGCTAGTGGACGCGATATTAGAGATCATCAGCTTTTCGATTTCTAGCGTTTCTGGCTAGGCGTTGAGTCATTGAGAAATGCCCTTCACACGACCTTTCTATGTAAGAAAGTGGGTACCTCTTTACGTTTGGGGAGGTAAAAGGCGATGGAGGGATAGAGATGGACTGCACCTTCAAATACCATGCCCTTAACACAACTCACTTACCCTACGATCTCAAAAGGGCTATAGGACTACCTTTACCTTTTTATCAAGAGAGTTGCTTGCAATATTTCTCATATCTAATGTTTCTGGTGGTTTCACTTGCCCAAGTACGAAGTATGCGCCACAATACACATAATGGATACAAAACATAACGTTCAATGTACACTAATGGCTTTGGATAGATATTTTGATACACGTTGGTAGGAAGTGGCTTTGTTTCAACTAAGAATTTGTTGTCTTAGATATGTATTGATATAAATATAATGGATACGCTTTGTCTCCTGTTAAAGCCTCTAATAGTTAGTTCCTCCTTCTTTATCATGATTTCAACTCAGTGTCCGGTCATATGAGGACACACAAAACGGAGAAGATATGAGGAAACTTGTTAAGAATTTTAATGACGGTTTTGGAGGTTCTCGTGGCAGTCGGTGCAAGGACACAGCGATGACCTAATATTTGCGAATTTACACTTCCTCGCAATCAACATTCCTGATATGCATCGTGAGATTCCTGACTATGGGCAGGTACTGATGGTAACGTTATGTGTATTAGTAATACACATCGTGACTATGGGCAGGTATGTACGTGTATTAGTAAGGCACGAGTCGGATGTGGAATCCCGGAAATGGGCAACAAACAAGATAACAAAACTGGAAGTACCATGTGGTTTGGTGACGTGCGCTTCTGCCATGATGTACATGTATCTGAAACATTACACGTACTTGTTCTCTTTCTCCTTCTCCATTTCCCCCAATTATCCGTCTTTGTCTATCTTTGTCTATCTTCGGCGTCTCCCTCTCATTCTTTTTCCCCGCCTTCCTCTCTTTCTCACTCTCTCTTTGTCTCTCTTCGTTTCTGTCCTTCCGTCCCTCTCTTTGTCTCCGTCCCTCTCTTTCTCTGTCTCTCTCTTTCTCTCTCTTTCTTTCTTTCTCTCTTTCTGTCAATCTTTCTCTCTCGATCTCCGTGTCCCTCTTCCTCTTAAAGTTTCTCTTTCTCTCTCTCCGTCTCCCCATTTCTTTCCTTCTCTCTCCGTCTCTCCTCAGTCATCTACCCTCTTTCTCCCTCTCTTTCTCCTTTTCTCCACCTCTTTCTCTCTCTCTTAAAAACATAAAGCTTCCATACATAAGTTTAACAATTCTGAATCATAATGAGATCATTTCAACTGTCCTTTGCTGTTGATGCCTCGTACAGTTCATTTAAGGTCAATAAGTATGACTAGATGCTAGGGGTTTATTTACTGTTTTTTCTCTGTGTGTATTTTTTATGGTGAATTTTTGTCAGATAGCGCCGGCTATAAAGTCAATGAAAAAAACACGTATGATACGACAAGAATGTATAAAATCTCTCAGCTGCCAGGACTGTTTAATATAACTAATAATCCTCTGACAATCCGTGGTTTTATTTCTCCTTGAACCTGCCGATATCGCCGCCCATTATATTCATACCCGTCATTTTTTTGTCAACCAAAAATTTGCAAAATGCCGCAGCGACGAAGGGTAGCGGAACCTGGATGGCGGGAAAACGGGTTCGCACGTGGTCGGCTAGCCACACGGTTTCCTCTGAGCAGCCCTCATCTGAAGTTATGGCGGCTTAGATTTGGCCTTGGGTGACCCAGCGTTCGGTACAGACCCAGACCTAGACTCGAACTAGACCAAGAGGAAACTGTCGGTCGTCAGGGATCGTTCGTTTTCGGATAATACGGCACATAACTTATGAAGACAAAGCCATGGCAAAATATGTCAGACTTAATTTCCAACTGCATATACAAGTTTTTGCGTTTGTAGAGGAAGCTTTACTGACACATTTCTAAAAAGTACAGTTACTTCTGTAAAGTTTGAGCTATAGAATAGAGATACATGCTAATTTTAGCATGTTACTGACCTTTATATGCAAATGATCGTCCATGTGGGTTAGGCATCCAGGTAGTAACGTACGCAATTAGCATTTATCTACTGAAGCAACTGGATATGATTTTGGAAATGACTATATAAGACTGTTGGGGTCGCCCCAAAGTCGAATATAGCATTGGTGTCAATATTGGTGTGAATAAAAAAATATTTCTAGTTAAGTCTATCTAGTATTTCCTTATCTTTGTTAACGTTGAACAGGCGCTTCTGTGATTTAATGAGCAATTATACATGTGAGAAAAGCGGTCAGACAGATGGCTAGTGGTCAGAATCAGTATTTCCTTATCTTTGTTTAACGTTGGACAGACGCTTCTGTGACTAAATGAGCAAACCTACATGTCAGACTAGCGGTCAGACAAGACTAGCGGTCAGAGACATGGCGGCTAGCGGTCAGACAGAGCGGCTACTGGGAACGGATGACCGACCGGACGTTGGGACATACTCGTAATCTCCAAGTAGATCCGACGGTAGCATAAGATATCAAAAACTGGCAAAGGAGTTAAGCATGTAACCCATGAGTGTGTATGGCCTCCGGTAGGCCGGTTTCACTCCTCTGCCAGCTTTTGATACTATCTTATACTACCGTAGGATCTGCTTGGAGATTAGTTGGAACATACCAGTTAGACAGACATTTTTTCCTGCATTTCCTTTTTTTCGGTGATCCCAGCTATTTCTTCACTTTCAAGAAACGCTTCCAGAAATTGTTCAGTGAAGGAATTTTTTTGGGGAAGGTGTCTTCTCATTTCCTTCATAATAGTTTGAGAAATTGACAAACCAATGCAATTACAAATAGATTAATCTGTTTGCGTATTTTCTCGTTGCTACCGGGTATTTCTGTATCCATGCAACGGACACACAAAGTTTCAAACAAGACAACATGACTTGGCAAAGTTGTGTGCGGTAACTATGTACCAATACGCCCCCACTGTCAGGCCATACTGATTTCATTATATGGATGACATTGACCAGGCACCCCAAAACTGATGCGAGCGTGCGACAAAAAAATGGATATGGGCAAAAAGATCTTGGTTTCATTATGAAATCTAAGTGGTCGGGAAGGTTGACTAAATTGTTGAACGCCAAGAACATTGCATACCAATTCCTTTTTTTCCCATATCTTCCTCTTTGAGTTTGGAAGACGTTACTCGCAAGTATTCGGTGTTTTTTTTGGTTTTTTTTTTTACATTTTTGTACAATTTAAATCATATATTACGTAATTTTGCAGCTTCTTTGATGGTCGCATTTTGATGGGAAACGGATTTGAATTATTCATTAGATGACATCTTCATGTTCTGTATACCACTGTCTTACTTTGCAATTGATCTTACAATAAAGTTATCGTTATTCTAAAAAATTGAAGAAAAATGATCATGATGCACGCGTGGATGACATCCCTATGATGAAGACAGCATAAGTATTAATTTTTTTAAATACATTTTTGTACAAATTACATCATATATTACGTCGTTTTTGCAGCTTCTTTGATGGTGGCATTTTTAGGGAAAACGGATTTAGAAAATTGGAAAAAAGATGCGTGCTTAGATGACATCCACATCATCAATTCAGCGTGGCCTAATCGCTCATCTCGTGGTAGCAATTTCCTCGTTCAGATCAGGCGCCTGGCCCAAGTTGTGGTTTCCTCGCTTCTTCCCGCGCCATGGAGACCGGGACTCCCCCCGGAGACCATGACACATGCGCCGACCATCCCAACTATGCGTCCCGCCGATGACCAGCGCTTTGAAGAAGCCTTGCTTACGCATGAGTTGTGAACACGATCTCGCAGCCCGAACGGAAACCGTCAGGCGTGTTGGCGGGAAACGCGCTCGCACGAGACAGTCACTCCATGTAAACACTCCAGCTTCCCATCGTCAGGACAAACCGCATATAAAAGTGTGGAACTTCGGAGTGCCTACTTCAGTCTACCGTCACACGTCTCACCAGACAGCGGCGTTTCTGCGCATCAACTCCGCCTCGCGTACTAGAGCACTTCCAGTCGGTGTGTTGAAACGTTAGACCCTACAACAACGCGAGGAAGATATTTTTTCTCATTTTTCGACGGAAAAGCGGAGTTGGGAAACCATGTCTACACAAGAAAACCGCGGCCGCCCCCTTTCCTGCATTCTTTTCGGTAAGTACACAACATTTTTTTTTGGTCATCGTTGTGCGGAAGTTTTCTTTTCTTTTCTTTACTGTTGTTGAATGTTCTGCCTAAACTAATTTGTACATTTGATCCGCAACCGTACACAGGTGCGGGCATGTCTCTTGTTCCCCGTATTGGCAACGACATGCTTTCTTATCCTTTATCTTAAAGTAAAAAAAAAAACTTCACACAAAAAAGGAGGTCTTTTTTTCCTTCATCCATGCCTTATTTCTTTCGCGTAGCATCTTCATGTTATGTTTTTCTTGTGTGAGTGCCTGTATGATTCTATAAGTGTAGCACTCGGCAAAAGCAGACAGTGGAATTTTTCACCGACAACATAGGAAATAGAAGTGTCAGGGTCGCTAAAGGCGCTTTTCCTCCAGACGACTTCCAAAAGAGCGAAAAAATATGTTGGTAAGCCTTGACACGTAACGGTTGTCTTTTTTTTCGTCGCGACGGTTTTTAAGCGGAAAAGCGCCGTCCTGTTGTGAGAGGATTTTCATGTTAAAGCGTCTAAAGACGGCATCCTGTCTTCTTCGTAAGGGAAAGATATCTGCACCTGTGAGACGGATACCTCCTGGAGCTTTGTCTCTCAATGACTGTCGACACTTCCCGCAAAATGCTTACTCTTTAATGAAACTTACAAAGTTTAGAGCAAACAAAACTTAATTTAAGGGAAATTAAGCAACAATACGTTGTTCAGGATCGATGTCCTCTCTTGCTGCATTTTCCTGTTTCAATAGAAATAACAAAGCATTTTAGTGACTTGTACTTGGCCATTAGGTTATTGTATTAGAAAAAGGATTAGAATTTCAAGAGCACAGAATTCATTTTGAAATATAAATCTTGCTTTCCCCTTTTCGGGTCACTTTTGCAAAAGTCATCTCGTTTTGGATAGCAAAGCCAAGTTTTCGTATGAAAACATTTCAGATACATCAAAGTGTTTCCGAAAAAACAATTTCTTTCTTACTTTGCTTTGGGTCTTGTTTGTTTTTGTAGATTAACCGTTTCTAATGTTAGTCTTTGGTTTGTTGATCAATGCCGTACGGAGGAAATTAAACGTTTCCCCGACAAAGAGGGACGTAAAAACAACAGCTGTTTGGCATCGGCACAAGCAGCACTAAGAAAATAAATACGAAACTCGATCGTCCTGTATTACGTAATTTCAAAGCCGACGAAAACATCGTCGTATTTATCCATCATTACGTCGTATTTGATCATTTTTAAGGTACGTACCATAGCGTTTTACGCAGGAGAAAAAGCTTGAAAGTTGAGGTTTCAGTGTTTCTTTTTGTGTGCTGTATCGCTTCTTTTGTATCTAATCAGTTGAGATGTCTTGAGTTTTGGGAGGCCTAATTTCAGACTGACCTCCCTGCCGGTGTGGCCAGCAGGGAACCGCTTGGCACAATTCTTGGCATCCTTGTCGCGGCTCTGCATGTTGCAACCGCCGCAGGGCTGACATAACTCCGGGATTTCATGTCCTTGAAACGTAACTCGGCCTTCAACAGTTGGTGCGTCCAAGGTGATTTTATCCTCCTTGGTGCATCGCTACAAACTTTGGTACCCTGGTTGTCAGAGTACAGCGCTAGCCGGGTCGGCTGATACGATTTTACGGGGCATCTTGCAAGGGGCTTGGGAAAGAAAACCAAGGCTAAGCGCTGTTCTCTATTAACCAGGCTAAAACTTTGGAGGATGTCTTTGTGAAATATTCCGAATATAGCTCAAGAGCTGGTCTCCAAGCAGACGTATCAGCGGGATGAAAAAAGAGAATTTGGCCAAATAGGGACAAATGAATTGCCATGGGATGTCAGTCTTTTGCAGTCTACCCAGCTGGCCGGCTATCCGCCGGCTGGTCAGTTCACTCCTAACTTTCATTTCTAACTTGGCCAAAGTCCATATTACTATTCGGCCAGGCCGGAGTCTGGCATTGAAAGACTACTCAAGAGCATTCAAAACACTTCCGTGTTGGAAATTATTACCTTCGTCGATAAGGTTATGTTTTGCTTCCGTATGTCTGTGTGTTCGTGTTTGCTATCATTATACCTCGAGTTGTGAATGGGTCATTGTGGACCCATTGTGATATCATGTGGGTAGGGGATGGGAGAATTCGATAGTGGGCCTCCTAGAGGCTTTCTACGATACTACAGTGAAACTGTACATCTGTACGGTCATTCAGCGATCGCAGGCCGTCTATTGGAAAGAGGGTACTCTCCAAGCAGAGGTTCGGCTGCGATTGTTTTTGGCGTATTTAGGCGCCTTGTTTGGCTTTCTATTTTGTGCCGTTTCCTTCATTTCCACGACACGTTTGTAAACGGGGCAAAATAGCCCGAGAAAACCACCTAAAACACGTAAAAAAACGGAGCCGAATCTCTGCTTGGAGAGTAGAAAGGGAGGCTACCAATACATTGTAAGAGTCTAAGACCTTGTAAGTTCAGTTTGCCCCCAAACTAGTTTTCCCTGCCCTCCATAGAGTACCAAATTACATGTCTGGCCAAATTTGGCACAGCTCACTTCCTCCCAATCTCTCCATTAAAGTTCCTCCGGGGCAAATGACTGTGATCGTGTCGTTGTGAACATACCGGGTTTGAAAAGATCGCCCCAGAAGGCTACCGATTTGCGCGGTAACCGCTGGCCGCTCGCCAAAAGGCAGGGATTTTTCTCACGTTTACCACTAGACCCCGTTTACACAACGCGAGAGGGCTCCTGTGCTACATGGGCGGGGAAAATAGAGTACTCTTAAGTTGTTTTACGCCAAGCCCCCTCTGTCCTACACGGAGATCGCTGAACAACAGTAGAGCGATCAAAATTGTATCTGGGTCGCGTGCAACTTTATCGCTGTACGGTCGTTCAGCGATCTTCAGCTATAGTGCAAAATTTAAGAGTGACCCTCTGATCGCTCGACGAATTCCGTAGATGATCGTAGATAAATAACTTTTTTGGTCTCTTATCGGTTGTAATGCTGTTGCAGTGTGTAGTGGAAAGGAAGTGAAACTGAAAAAAGAAGTCTATTTTACGACTATCGTAGCTTTTTCCTAAGCTTTATAACACATTGTGGCATTGACGAATTGTTGTATACCAATAGAAAACGCTGTTCAAAATAAACCACACGCATTGCGCAAATAACTTCTAATATAATCAGGTTCAGATTGAATTATTGTACATGCAACAAGTTGAATATTATGTCAGTTTTCATAACTACGCTTTTTAGTTTCACAAAACTACAGTACTACCCTACGAGCGGCTACCCAAGCCGTTAGAAACATGAGAATGAGTGTGGCATTTTGACCAACCAAAACTTTCTATATCTCTGCCAACAGTCTAAATGTGTTGTCATCGGGTAGGAAAGGGCATTCCACGCTAACCGCACGGGTAATGCCCTGGCCCATAGCGATGTGTGTAAACACCGCCAAAACACAGATGCAAGGGGTTCTCTCTGTGTGTGTAGGCGGGAAAATGGCGAACAACTGTTAAAGAGGCTGCCAAAAAACTAAAAGACAGGCATGACGTAGTGGCTTTGGATGAAGTGCAGGAAATACGTTGGCGGGAACACTCGTGTTTCCCTGTCCCTGGTGATAAATTGAACACAGATAGTAAAGAGAGTAAAGATATAGACGTGCTTTTCACAATAGAAACACTTCATGCTTTCACAATGAAAGAAAAAAAGATGACAGGCATTCTAATTACTTGTAGCCTTTTAAGAATGCTACGCCACGCTATTGTGTGAAGGATAAAAGACATAAAACTATTCCACCTTCGGTCTTTAAGCCTTTTTATCTTATAAAAAGTCCAAAACATCTTTGATGCTCAGAAGGATAGCCATAGTACTAGTATACAGGAGTTGATTGACCGTACGACATAACTCAAGAGGAAGTGATTAAAAGATAGAAAAACATACGTTACATTAGCCAGCGCTTTGTATACTTAACAAAATCTTTTGAAAGGTCAATCCTTTTTTATCAAATAATCTGGCCTCACCAAAAACGTTTCGCGAGATTCTCTCACGGGAGGTTTTAAGTCTACACAACAAAGATGAAAGTGGGGATGTAATTGAGTCGGTGGTAAGTATCGTCTGATGGAGCGGTTGATGAAAGATGGCGGCCAGGACCCCATAGGTCGCAGCTAATTTTAGGTAAAGGTTAAAGGCGTTGCCCAACCTGAGGCAGTGAGCCGTCCAAATGTCACGCCCAGCGGTAAATGTGGGGAAAGTTCAGGGCTGTTTCAGAACTGCCCCTTGTGGGAGGGCGATTTTGAGAGAAATGCTTCAAATAGCTCGGTAGTCTAGTTAAAGATGTTAGGGGACACAGAGGGCGACCTTAGTCCGGAGGCGGTTGCTTTGGCCTTGGACAATGTCTTGGAACTAATGATGGAAGTCTAATGCCGGCATTTGGTGCTTTCAATCTCACCCACTGGTCTACTTTAGTGATCTTTAGTTAAAAGCTTGGAATTGAATTAATGGATGAGGGGAAAGTACAGGTGATTGTCGCCTTACCGGCCCCAAAGTCTAAGTTGTGATACTTTTGCTGAAAAGGTTACGTTTTCCGTAGCGTCTGTCCTTTCGAAAGTGTACGTTTGTAATTAATTAGCCCGCCACGTGAATGGCTGATTCAAGATCATTTTAAAACTACTAACGTACAAAACTCTTACCGGGTGCGAAATATTAGCCTGGGTACCATCCTATTTCTACCGGGGCATCTTACACTAGCTTTTTAGGGTAGCAAGTGTAAGGAGCCCCGGTAGAAAAAGGCTGGTACTCAGGCTAGCGAAAGATTACCCCCGACAGCGTAAAGATTCTCCTGGACGTCCCAAAGAGAGCCTTGCCAATCCACGGTAGACTGGATTCCAAGTCATGTTATCCTATTTTCCCCAGCAATCCTGCTGTCCTTGACGCCAGACTTCTCCTTGGCCACGGTGTGCCGGAGGTGTCACGAGTCCGAGGCTACCTGTGATCCCGTCACAAGGACCTGCCAATCAAACTGTAACAGGTGACCAGATTCAGAAAAAAAATAACACATGTCAGGTAGAAATCGTGTGACGTATGTCATATCATAGCTCAGTGATATATCCTCTTGAAATCTGTTGCAGCGTTGAAAGTTAAACCTACTTTAATGAAATGATCTTACCTCAGCAAAAACGTTAATGTTTCACTACATTTTAACATGTGAAGTCGTAGTCTACAAAGCAAATTGAAGTAGAAGTAACGTTAACGTTAAGTCTTGTGTAGAATGTCGTCTTCTCTATACAATATTTCTGCATATCAAGATCTAGCATGTCCATGTATTGTCACCGTTATTGTCTTCGTCCTTCCACATAAATTTAAAGAAGCAGACAAATAGATGAGAAAAAGGAAAACATCATCTTGATTATTTTTTCTCAATTTCTGTTACGCCAGGACGAAGGTTTGCCCAGCTGATGAGTTATGTATTGCGACCATGTTCGACTTCGGAGAAGGTCGCTTTATGTTCACCGAGTGCTTCAAACCCTCTCCGTTAGGGGTAGGTACACGTGGTGTTCTATACGATTACGTTTTGTATTTGTTATGTTCTTATAAAAACGTGCATTTTCCGTGGTACTATATTCTAGTTGTGCATGGTCCAAATCATGTAATACAAGTAATGGAGTGGTCGCTAAGGAAGAGTACTCTAGCGGCCCATATCTTTATTGCAACCAGTAACTTTTTGAAGAGTCAAAAATCTCAAAATACTCAAACTTCGAGGGTTTACAATGCACAATGCACAATGCACAATGAGTAGAGATGTTTGACCTGTATCTTTCATATATATATTGGCAAAATATAGTGAAAACGCTCAAAGTTATTCACCTTTCTTTTCATTAGCTCAGAAAAAAATTATATCTTCAAATTCCTTTTGTTTTACGAGTAAAACAATCCTTACAGTTTACAAATAAGTAAATCAAGAGTATAGACATTTAAACCCACATTGACGTACCTTGATGTCACTGCATGCGTTAGAATCATCGTGTCTACCTTTAGAAGACCTTACGAAAGCCCTTGTACTTTTGCTGCGTCAATAAGAACGTTCTATCATCTGTATCTCAGCCGGAACCAGGTCCTGTATGCACCGCTGACTTTCTGAGAGGGACCTACACCTGTACCTGTAAAGGCGACGACTGCAACAACAACATGGTCTTAGGTGGGAAACTGCCTTGGCCAGGTGAGACCCCTATCGATACCTGGCAGTACGACAACAACGAAGCCATCTGTGAGTTCCTAAATTTTACTTTCCGCTAATCTCCAAGCAGATCCTACGGTGCCATAAGATAGTATCAAAGCTGGCCAGGGAGTATAGCCGGCTAAGGGAGTCAAACGGGCACCTACGGTAAGTTTGATACTATCCATTACGCACCGTGGATCTGCTTGGAGATTACTTTCCGCAACAACCCAACCAATCACGAGTTGGGAGCCGACCTAAAGCTATTCGGAGTGGCGCCCAAGCTGGCTTTGCTTTCACACATTTTTCTTTATAATTTGCTTCATAAGAAAAATGAGTATCTTATATTCACATGTAGCCTAGTCATAGCTGCCAAATCTCTTCTCGCGATCGTCCCTTACGTAAGAGAACGAACAGACTTGACAGGTGTAATCTTCAGGCAGATTTACCAGTGGCATATATATAGCCTGACTAAAATCGCGCTCCTAACGGCCGGCCCTATAGTATTGCCGCCGGGGAGGGGGTCATTAACCCCAGCCAGCGAGAGATTGTACCAAAACTGGCTAACGAGTAAAGCTGGCCAAAGGGAGTCATCAACTCACTCCTAGGCCGGCTTCACTCCTCTGGCAGCTTTTGATACTATCTTATGCTACCGTACATCTGCTTGGAGATTAGGCAGGTGTAATAGGAATGCGAGACTAATTTACATGAGAAACTGACGGCATCAAAAAATATGTAGTCCAAGGTTGTCCATTCCATATATTACCCTGACATCTGTCCTAGTTTACCTCCAATTCGTTCCTTTTAAGCGTCTGCCTGACATAGACTCAATCAGAAGGGTGATCCATATATAGCTACAATAGAATCCATAAAAGGCTATCAACGAATGAGGCGTACGAGGATATCTACTAACATACATTATTTCCACTTTATACATCCATATATTCGCTTGCTTGAGACACAAAAACATCATGATTTCACCTGTCTTGCTGCACCTGTTGGAATAAAATGGTTGTTCCCTTCCCTGTGGTACACGAATGAGTCCTAAAAAATATTTCTTTCATCTATTTAATTACCATATAAAATTCATTCATCGCTACTCTTGAAAACAAATTTGAACATTCTCCATAAACCGGTTTTATCGTATTTTCTAAGCAAGAAATGGAGTCTGCCGAAGAAAGGAGGTTGCCTTTTCCGGCATACGATAATAGCCGAAGTTGAAAATCGCGAACCAGCCCCCCACCCCCTTTCAAAATAAAAGGTCGGAATAAAATGGTTGTTCCCTTCCCTGTGGTACACGAATGAGTCCTAAAAAATATTTCTTTCATCTATTTAATTACCATATAAAATTCATTCATCGCTACTCTTGAAAACAAATTTGAACATTCTCCATAAACCGGTTTTATCGTATTTTCTAAGCAAGAAATGGAGTCTGCCGAAGAAAGGAGGTTGCCTTTTCCGGCATACGATAATAGCCGAAGTTGAAAATCGCGAACCAGCCCCCCACCCCCTTTCAAAATAAAAGCAAGCCCATGCACTCGAAGTCTGGAACGGCGGCTACAGTTTTCAATCGTACAATGATCGTACGACTTTTGTGACCGGGACCAAAAGCAAACCCTCCCTTAACTTAATATGTGTTGGCATTTTTACTCCTCGGTTATAAATGACTCTCCTTAATCCCTTAATCCTACTCAAGGTGGAGCAGATCGGATTAGAGACAAAAGACGTGTCAATCCCCCCGCCCTTTCCCCCTCCCAGGTATTGTCCCATCACGACAAAACAACATGTACCCGTCTGGGGTTGTTTGGCGTTGGGCGGGCTTCTCGCCATTTTCGCACCCATTTGGGACACGACCATTGCTGATAACGCACGTAATTCACCCCAAACGCGCTAGACAGCGAGACAGAGAGTCGGACTGAGTCAATTTGGCTGTCTGTGGGGCTCACTCGCTATCTATCACTCTGTTATTCAATGCGATATCTTCCCCTCAGTCTGTTGGGTAAACGGTATCAGACAATGTGCTCACCACATAAACAGCTTCGACAAAAATCTAAAGTGCTGAGGTATTGATATAACATCGACTATCATAATTCCACCAGGTGCCATAATACCGCCACCTCAAAAAACGATGGTATAGAGGTCTTCCCAAGATTTTCTTCAATACCGAATGTTGAAGATCCTAATTGTATTACAATTTAGATATTTAGGTGTAGGAGACAATCTTGAGAAGGCCTCTATAACAACTTTTTTGGAGGTGGCGGTATAATGGCACCTGGTGGAATTATGCGAATGTTTGCTATAGAAAGGAGCTTCCCTCTAGAAATATCCGGTTTACACAATTACAAATGTCAGCGAAAGTTTGAGCTATAACTTAACGAATTTATAAAAGGCTTGACACGAATGCCATGACGAAAAACAGGAAGACCGGAAAGGCTCGAACAATATCGCAGGTGACACTACGTGCCAAGACAATGGCTTCTCCGCACCTTGCGCGCGTCGTAGGTAGACAATGGGAGAAAGTTTAGGCCGTGACTGGAACTCAGGCTTGCGAGAAACCGTGCAGTTCAAATATTGTTCACTGAATGTAGGGCCAAAAAACAGGGTGTATACCTATTGTGTAAAATCAGCCATGTTCCATCAAAAGAAGCTGTCGAAGAACGACGAAAAATTTAAGAAAGTTGCAATAGAGGATTCGTCAGAATTTTTCTTGCCAACAAAAGATATAGAAAATTTAGTGACAGAGTAGAAGTTTGACTCTTGTTTACGATGCCTTCTGTTACCATGGTGATAAAGATTGGTAAACACAGGTGCGATCGCCAGGACCCCCCTCCCATCACCTCGTGGGAGATTGTTCAAACGCAGGTGTTCCGAAACAAAAAAAGAAAATGTCAGAATACTCGAGCGCTGATCGACACTTAATCTTTCAATGCATTTCCTTCTACTTCGCTGACTTCCTTTGAAAACCGCTAGGTGGAAAACGAGCGAACGATCACGTACTCAATTGTCATACTCAAACGTAAGATCGGCGTGAAAATGCATGAAGATAGATCTCCGTACGCATTCCTGGACAGAGAAAAATGCAGGTGTGGTAAAGAAGGGAGGAAATCTACTTGGCTCGGAGAAATGTCTAATTCAAAATGTACAGATAAATTGTCCCCTGTCTCTGGTGGTATGGAAGTACATTTGAGTGTATTCTGTCAATGCAGAGAGGCATTTTGTCAGACTACTAAAGATTTCAAAACCCGTTTGTAAAAAATACTATGCTGAATCCACATCATAGGATTTTTCAACAACATAGATATGAATAGTTCACTTCATTTCTATATCCGACAATAGTTTCGGGAGTCTATATAAGTGTTAGCATTAAATTTCTGAAGTCGTTTATGGTATGCTAGTATAATGTTCTTTTATTGCTGAAGAAAGAAATACTACAACCAATGAAAATCAGAAGAAACGTACTAACAATTAGGGTTATTCCTTTTCTTGAAAACATCTGCACAAGAAAGCATTTAATACGGCGAATAGGAAAATTATCTAACTGTACTCAGTACTATTTTTGTCTGTATGAAATCTCAACAGGATATTTCTATGAAGAATTTAGTTTTCTACCAAACCTTCAATTTCATCTTGACATAAGGCACGTGTCACTAATCCCTGCCCTGTGGGGGATCAACTCACTAATCCGTGATTAAGAAATCCCACTTCTCCGCCCATAAGATCCACAGGTGTAAACAACGTCGTTACAATGCCATTGTTTACCGACTACCAGCATAGGGCTTCCCATTCAACCAAGGCGTCGTCAACTCTATTTCCCCCTCCCCCCACTTTACCCATTGTCTGTCCACAAAAACACATTGTCTTGCCCGCCTCCTTTTTTTCATTTGCAAATTTGCTGCAGACGTCTCGCTGGTATATAAATCAGAGAGCTGCTAGTCGATCTTTACTCGCAGTCTGACCTACTGCTACGCGTCCTGTTTTACCAATTCGCTACTCGGTGTTCAGACGTGTTAGCTTGAAGATGTTGCCCCGAGCCGTTCTAACGTTGGTGTCTCTTTTCTCTACCCTGCCTGTGTGTCCCGGGTACCTCTTCGGTTATTCCTGGGGGGTTCCAGTTCCCAACCACCAAGACTTCACCAACCACCCGCGGAACATCCTGGACAGAGCCGACAACGCAACGGAGAACCGCACCAGGACACTAGACACCGCGGTAAGTGTTATATGAATGTTTGATGCTGAATTACATTATGTGCTCTGTTTTTTGTAACATTCAGCTATTTCCTTAACAAATATCGCACTGGCTTTATAGTCTATACTGTAAGATTATCTCGCGTTTGTTAGATACAAGATCTTAGAGGGAAAAAATGCTAATTTTAATGCGCTAGGGGTACAGGTATAGATGTTTTGACATTTCCGATTTGAATAGTAAAGCTTGCTGGCTACATACATACCAATTTCCACATTACACCACAAGATCCACTTTGTCAGGTTATCTTGTGACAAAAAGCGAGAAGTATTTTTGGACTCATTTATTTGCGCGAAATAGTATTGCGGCGCCTACAGTATATGATAACGATTTCTCTCAAACTAAATTACTACTAGGTTACAGTTTCTAAATAGATCCTCCATTGCGCACAGCTAGATTTCTGTCTGGTGTGTATGTATGCGTGCGGTGTCTTTATATTTAGTCCAAACCTAGGTAGAAGACGCCTAATGGTTTGTTAGTTTTGTCTCTATTAGAACCTATCGCTACATGGTCACACATTCCAAGCGTGCTAGAGCTAAGCATGTTACAGTGTCGAATTCTGTTCGCGCTTTCCTGTGGTAAATCATTGTCACTCTATCTGGGAGAGGAACCACCATGCTAAAACACGTTATTGCCGGGGTTTCGCTCATCGCTTTTCTTTCAATGCCCACAGAATACGAGGTAGGTAAATTAAGCGTATCATTTGATGCACAATTTAATTTGGCAGAGATGCGAATCTCAAATTTACTTCCGCCAAAAAAATCGCTCGCTCAGCTATCGCCATGCAGACAGCGTACGCGTCGTCTGACAGGTCTGTCAATTTAGGAAAGGAGTGGTCTGATATTGGGGGCTAGGGGTCTGCGGGTGCGGAGATCGTCTGACAGAAAATCGTTAAAATGCGGTCATTCCGTCTTCCTAGCACGTAACGTCCTGATGAATTGATCTTTTAACTTGCAAGCCGTGATACTTTTTTCAGAAATATTCGCTACTGTTCGATCCATAACGTTCTGGCAAAGCAAAACTACTCACAGAAATTAACCACAGAACGTCTTACTGTTGGAACTTGTCTACGCTGATGAAAAATAGCTTACGCCACAATGACAGCATGCCTAAATTTGACCACATCATTTCAACTCAATCCAGCGAAGAAGTGGTTTCTTCCCAATTCAGGGTGGTCTCAAATTGGGTATTTTGTCGCCACCGTTTAGTGTTGTCAGCAACAACACTTTCTGCTTACTTCTATTACAATACGGAAACAACCATTCTTCAGTGGCGTTTCTTACATTCCTCCGCTGAAAGCGAACCGTTTGCAGGACTATATGTGCCCAAGAGCCGCAAAGTTTGCAAACACTTGAAAAATGTTAAGAATGAGTTCAGCTTCCGAGCTGGACTGTCTGACCGAATTTCTCACCTATTTACCTTTAGGCAGGTGCGCTTTGTCTCACCTGGCAAATTCACAGTCACCTGTATTTTCCGTTATCTTATTTTTACAACGAGTTTGTGACTACTTGGGGTGGCTTTGCCGATTTTCTTGTTCGTTCGGACAAAAACAACGTTGGTGGCGGTAGTACAACAATATTTTGAGTCTGGCTATTTAAGCCTTTAATGTTTCTATAACACAATCCTGACTCTTTCAAATGCTTGTGGTATGGTAATCGTCATAGCATGTTGTGTTGAGTCTTCGCCAGTGAAAATGTATAGGCGTTGGAACATGTAATTTTACCTCTATGGTTTACTAAAGGAACGATAAAGTTCGTCCTAGGCCATCGTGCGACTTTATGCCCTACGATTTTCAAGCAGAGCGGCGACAAAGATCTACGCCATTCTTTCCTGTGAGAAGACACATAAAGAAAAAGGCCCTCGGCTTTTTTTTATCTTACGAGGAGTGAGACAAGGCCCTTAGTCCTAAACCAATGTTATTCAACACGCACACTGTGCGACTTGAACTTTTTTTACACACACACGTTTTAAAGAAAATTAGTTTTCAAACATAAAATATTCACTTTGAATTACACGTACGTATGTGCATCTATCCCCTTTGGGCATGAATATACAATGGATATTATTGTTATTATAAATACTTACTTATCCTCTTCATTCCTTGTGAGACATAAGGCCACAACTTTTTTCTTCCATCTGGGTCTGTCCTGCGTTATGTACCGTCTATGCTGACCGCCAGGAGAGCCCCATGGACGCCAGGTCGTCTGGCACCGTTCTCCTTTGCGTGGGTGAAAAATGTATCTTGAAATTAATGTTGTAATTATTTTGTGTATTGTATGGTAGGTTCCCTGTGACACGGACAAGTCGTGCGGAGGCGGGAAGTACTGTGACCGGCACTACGGCGTGTGCAAGCCCCGCGGCCGACTGGGAGACCTGTGCCGCCGCGACGGGAACTGCCAGGGCGGGTACGACTGCATGTTTGGCCGCTGTCAGAAGACCATCCAAGCCGGCGAGCAGGGTAGGTCATCATAGCCACACTTTCCGTGAAAATATATCTTCTCTTTTTCCTCTCTCTCACTCAAACTCTTTAGATCTCTCTCTAGATCTCTCTAGATCTCTTTCTCTCTCTTTCTATCTAGATCTCTCTCTAGAGCTGTCTAGATCTTTTAGGCTCTCTAGATATATCTCTAGATCTCGTTCTCTCTAGATCTAACTCCAGATCTCTGGCCCTCTCTCCGAATAGATCTCTCTCCATCTCATTCTTTATCTTCGGCCCTATTTATCTCAATATCTGTACCTACGTATCTATCCTCCTATATGTTTTACCGTTTTCATATATCTTTGAGCTGGTGTGGCTTGAAAAACCCTTCACTACGGTTGAAATAGACATTCAAAGTCATGGAAACAGCCGCAAAAATGGATATACATCCTAGCTGAATAGTAGTCAGAATACACAGAAATTCTTTCTTTTCTTCGCTCTGTCGTTCGCTGGGTCATTTTGCTATTTCTCAATCTTGTCACGTGCTCAATAGTTGACGTGCAATTTTGTTGACTAAACTGACTCGCGTGTAAAACTCAAAACACTTCTCTCTGCATGTGTGGTCTCAGCCTACCGAGTACAACAGAACGACTGCAAAAAGGCACATCTGTGCTGCAAATTACCTCACGAAAAAAATCAAGACATAATCCTAAAGACAATTCAAGAGTAAATCACTAAATTGTGCCACCCTCCGGGCCAGTTTTCGCACCCCATTAGCGAGCATTGTACGCCGATCTACAAATCGGACGACCTTTTGTCGTATTGACGCCTGGTGCGCCGCAGACTAATGAGTTTCCCGCCCAGCCACTTGGCAAAAGCGCGGAGCAAACACGCCCTACTGCCTATGTAAGGAGATCATCTCCAAGTAGAAGTGAGGATTCGGCTTGCTTCAGTGTTTCATGCGTGTTTTTGCAGGAGACAAATAGGTAGAAGGTGCGGTGCTAGAAAAGGGTAATAAATGTTGCAAAAACACGCGTAAAGCACTGAAAATAAGCCGAATTCTTAGTAATCTTACACCTGTTTGTACATCATTAGGAAAGTGATGTAGTTTTCTGTTTACTCGATCATGTGTAGTAAAATTGGAGCATCAAATTATATCAAAAGAGAAACCAATTTCAACGGAACTACATGTTTGTCGAAAAGACGTTTGTGTCATTTTTTTATTCATTGTGCCCCTCTTACCATTCCTCCGTCGCATCTTCCTCTCTCATTTCTACTTCTCTGTTCTACCTGTTTTCGTAGATACCACAGCATGAGTTTTGGCAACGCCACAGAGGCGGAGCTGACCTTTGTCGCATTTTATACCAGATACTACTATCAGAATGATTGTTTACCACGTTGCTAATCAATCATCCCTTTCAATACAGGTGCCAGGTGTAAGCATGACAAGGACTGCGGAGACAACATGTGCTGTGCGCGCCAGCACGGAGAGAGGATCTGTAAGCCCCGCCTGGCCCCGGGACAGAAGTGCTGGGTCCCCGAGGGAGGGCTGGACTACAGTCTGAACCAGATGTGCCCCTGTGAGAAGGGACTTATCTGTGGAGAGGTCCAGACGCCCCCGAGAGAGTGAGTAATAACACCCCTACAGTTTCAGACAATGGTTTGGTCGAAAATCAGACGGATTTTTAGGCAAAATGTAGGTTGGAATATGTGTGATCGTGTGCTCCCAGGATAGCCGATGTTGAACATGAATACCACAAATTTTTGGACTCAAATTGTTGATTGAAAGAGCTTTACATAGACATCTCAAATTGCAGATACTCCAGCAACAGAATATAACTTGGAAAAATACAGATAAAGCTTCACAATGATAACTTGTAATGGTCCAGTCAAAGAGCAACATATTGTTTGCAAGGAGAATGTCAAATTTTTTCAGCTCTTAACATCTGTAAGAAGCAAAGCATCTAAAGCCAGGGCAGTGTACTACTATGCAGCTCAAAACAACAATATACAACATGATACTGACACACATTTCTGTTCGTGTTTTTTCAGGGAGGAGTTTGTCCTGTGGACGGATAACCACCACATGAGGTGCAAGGCCATAGATGAGTGATGTCATCACAGATGCACCAATCACGGACGGTTATTCTCGTACAGAAAAGAGTCATAGTCTAACTATTGTCTGTATAATGTAGATATCTGCACATAGTGCGGACAGAAACTTATAACGTTGACGTTTTATTCTATTCTATTATTGATGATAAATCATATATGTACACAGAAGTTGTTTTTTCCAGCTTTTCTCAGGAAACAAGCATATGTTGTCTCAGTGGTGTTACAGTGCAGTCTGAGATGTATCAAGCTACACTAGAACATGCATCTTTTTGATAATCAAGTAACTACAGTAACTTTTTTATGCTAAGCTACATGGAGAGCCTAAAATGGTAGTGTATTAGTAACAAATGTCAAGCCTATCGTGTTACGCAGCAAAGCTATCATATTATCGTAAAACGGCAAATGATGCTTGCCTGTCGTAAAACACTACGGTCACAATACATGCCGCAAAACTGACCAAACTTGGTCAACATCGAGCTCACGCCACGCAATGTCGTCAAATTCAATCTACCTCTTCTCTCAGTTTGAAGTTTTTGTTACGAGTAAGTTTGTTTTTCCGAGATCTTCTATTATCACTATAGCCTTGTAGAATATTTTTGTACATATTTATTCTATCTATTAAATTATCATGAGTTAAAATTAATTGCATGTGTTTGAATTTGTTGCAGTGTCAAATGGTAATACTTGCCTCCATACAAACTTCAGTTGTTTTGACAGCCAATGGGCAAATGTTCACTACAATTTCCATTCAAAACCCCTGAACATTTTGACATATTCTCATGAGATTTGATCAATCAGAGGATGACATCCATAAAATCAGGTTTACCAGCTAAATCATGATTGGTATAAAGAAACCATGGTATATGAAAACAAGACCACAGCATGTTCAAGACAAAACATACATAAGCTGGAAGTTCTGCTGAAGTACCAAGGAAAGTTGTCAGGGGGCTCAAAATTGCCCTTGTCATTCGTCTACCCAAGACCTACCCACAAACCAAATATCATCACAATCCATCTAGAGGTTCTTAATTTATATGGACAAATATCAGTTAACAGAAACACACGCATAGACAAACCCAAAACAATACCTTCATTTTTTATGGTACACTTGTTGGTATAAAGGGGTATTTTCTATACCTCTATCTTGTACTTTGTGTAATACCTGTTGCCATACATTGTACCATGTACAATTGTCGTGCAATAAAGTTCTTCTTTTCAGGCGCCTATCAAGAATAAAAATAGAATCTATGCCATTGTGATTTTATTCCAACTCAAACCAAATACAACTTCCAATGGACAGAATCATATACACAATGCAATATTGGCAAGTACAAATAATTAAATATAACTTTCTAAAGATACATTGATGCTTTGCTAATGAGGTCTACAGCAGAAAATATATGGATATACATCATCTCTCTTTGTGCATAGTAAACAGTTTATATCATTTTGGAGGTAAATATCTCTTTGAGGCAAAATTGCGGCAATGTGGGGTAAATATCTCTTTACAGCAAAATAGTGATTATGATTCCAAATAACTCTCTATGTACATATTCATATACAAACTTAAATCCAGCAAATGACCCATCATAGTCACATAATGAAGTCATCCAATTTTTCAACTCAGCAACACCCCCTATCATCTTTACCTAGAACTGCACCTCCATGAACACATCAAATAAGGAACATACAAAGCAATAAAATATTGCCAACAACCATTTGTTTGACGATATTCAGATTGTCAGTTTCATAACACCTTTTTCCTTTCATCATAAGCCATAAGATATCATTTGTAATTACTAACGTTTCCATCATTTCTTCATAGCACAACCAATTAATGCTAAAATACACTTACAGATAATGGCAAGATGTTTGATGCACTTGCAACAGTTGCATAGTAGAAATTGTTAAAATAAACTTTACAAAAATGGCTTTGGACATTTATCTTGATTTACAATAGGAAACATAAAAATGTCTTTGACTCACCCTGTTTCCTTAGTGTTGTTCTTTGGTAATAAATCTCTCAGAGGCAGCTGTAAGAAATTGCAGCCACTTGTGTCATCATTACTATCCCCCCTCCCAAATGAGCATACGTACATTATACACTATCAAAGGCAGCATTAAGCAGTCAGTGAGGAAATTAGCTGTGCATCATGTTTGAAAAACTCTACTTGCTAACCTGATATAACTGTTCACAGGACTAAATATATAAACTCTAGTGATATACTAAATGAACTTTCATAGAAAAACTAAATAAAACTATGATATATTAGCTAAATATTTTGGTTTAAGCTCTGCCTGCTTAACTAATAGATACTGTGTTTATGTCTTATGAAGTGATGGCATTTCAGCAACACTCTTCCAGTGAGAATAATCTCCACTATTTTAATCTAACCAAAAACCCATAAGTTTCAACAGGCAAATTGTGTATTTTGAGCACTGCTATTGTGAATTAAGTCCTTGTGACTCTAAATTCAGTACATTTCAATCAAGTTATTTTTGAAGTAGTAGTTTCCTGAAGTCTTTCATTGGATCAACATCCGGGTGATGCATGCTGGGAGTACGGCCAACAGGAGGTTTGAGGTCATGACAACAGCTGATCCAACATTCCCTGTTCCTGAAATATGAAAGAGAAGTATCAAGTTCCCAGAACATAGAAGAATACAGTGGCTGCATCTGGGCAATTGTCTTGTTGAGGAGACCAGAGCACTGAAAGGCTGCCATGATACAGACCTTTGGAATTGCAAATAAGCTCCTCAAAATTCAGCCCGTGGCTGCCGACATAGTTGGCTCACCCAACAATAAAGATTAAAAAAGAGCCCACCACACTCATTCAGGTAAGAGTAGGGGTCCCTCCTACTGTGAGCAGATCAAACCTAAAGTCTGGTCTTACACTAATCTCCAAGCAGGTCCTACAGTAGCATAAGATAGTATCAAAAGCAGGCAGAGGAGTGAAACCGGCTTAGGAATGTGCTTCGCTACAAGGCAGATGGACACTTTTTGGCTGACTACACTCCTTGGCCAGTTTGGTACTATCTTATGCCATTATAGGCTCTGCTTGGAGATTAGTCTTGCATAACTTGTGCTTGCAGTCCAACAGTGTGGCATTACACATGGTATGGAACAAACAAAGAAAGTGACACGGTGAGATGAATGTTCTGAATCCATAAATGACTTTATAATGTAAGGATGTATTCATGATCAACATTATTTTGTACATGGAAGATTTTAAGTAATGACGTTTAATTACCTTTTGTTGTCTGGATTGGCATTGTAGACACCACAGGTGACTCAACTGAAAAGGAAAGAAAATATGTGTCAAAACTGTCATGTTATCATTAAAAAAGTGCTCCACTTATTTTCACCAAAATGAAGTGAGGAAAGCCGTGTAAAGTGCCTTTACAAAGGACACAAGATCGGTGACATGGCAGGTTTTGTACCCAGGACCCCTTAGGCCTGAGCTCAATGCACCGCCAATTACACCACTCACTAAATCTATCAATAAATGAAATCAGGCACACAACATTAATTTCCTACCATACCTGCACAGAAGGCATACAAGTTGAAGTAGCTCGTGCCTCGGGTACACCATGTGTTTGTCGATGTTGCAACTCCGCACGCACTGTTGTCGGCCTGCCATCCCGGCATGTACGCAAAAACGTTGTTCATCGCGTCGCAGCTTGCGGGGCCGCTCCCGCTGCATATCGCCTCTGAAACCAGTCTCTGGGTTTGTTTGCAGGTCGAATTAACATTTCCGATGATGATGCAGTCGCTGGTCCAATATGGCGTCTCAGCGCACGAGTCCCGGTTGATGTAGCAGGGTAGGCTCAAGCCGACACTTTCGCAGGCTGCCTTCACGTTGGCATTGACCATGGGGCCAGATGCCTGAACTTTGTAGAACGTCCAACCACTAACTGTCCCCAACAGGACTTTCTCAACTAGAAAAAAACATGTAACAGTTTTGTATTTTAAATCAAACTTCTCCAAAGTACTTGTGCAGCAGACATAACATTCCCTGATCAGCACCAAAATTAGCAATGAATATGGTAGCTATAATCATTGACAAATAAAGAAATTCACACAAAAGAAGAAATTTTTCACCATGACTATCAGTGTGGACTTCATTAGTTATGAATAAGAAGATCATAAATATCAAATTTTGTTTATAATCCTAAAATAATGCCTATATCATATATCTAAAAAAAAACTACGTATGTGCCTTCAACAATCCTTACCAGCTGCTTCTGTTGTAGCTTGTTTGGTTGTAGGTCGGGGGGTTGTCCTCTGTGGGGTTGTAGCCCGCTGTGTGGTTGCTAAAGATACAAAATACAAAATATTTTCATATCAAAGACTATTACTACATTCATCTGTAATATTCTATATGGAAAAGGTCTTACTTAAGCAACTATTCATAAAGATGTTGTATATTATAGTTGCAACAACAACTGGGATAGGATTTTTAAAAATTGGTTTCAAATGCATGTACCCGTACCTGATTACAGTTAATAATATTGGTCGGTATGAATTAATCCTTAGTCTGCAGTGAGACATCAACAAACAGGTACAAAAAAGAAAGCCTGATAAAAAAAATCTAAAAAACGTCAAACAGCCAGAGCCTAACCTCTGCTTGGAGAGTACCTCAGGCCACACTGACTTGTCATCCACATAACCATGTCTGTGTGGCCTGAGGCACAACTTTTCTCTCCGATGTTTGAGTGTTAAAGCTTACCTGCACTAGCCTCTGTAAGCTGTGAAGACTTCAGGCCTGTCCAGTACACTGTCTTCTGCTCAGCAACAGTAGCTCTGGAGATGACAATGATCTTTAATGCATATTCTTGCTAAGGAGAACTAAACACAGTATGTTAAAATTGTGACCTAAAAAAGATATGCTTACCTATCTGTATGTGAGTATAACCTGATAAAATTCTACATAAGAAAGTTTGGTTAGAAAAACTGACTTATTACTACACAGAAGAGACTGACTCATCTGCATAGCCTGGTACCTCATTGAGAAGTGTTTCATATGAATAAAGAAATTGTCAAAAGGGAAGCATAAGACTTGTGATAATATGGATCAATACAACTTACAAGGTATAGCATAAACTTCACCAACCCACCATCCATTACATAATAATGAAATAGATACAAACCACATAGCCGCGCTATTGCAGGCACTATCCCATAGCTTTATAATGATATCAATCAGTCAATCATTGTACAGAAAGAATACTATTACATAACTGGCTGCAAAATACACCCAATATTATAACTTGCTGACTCACACAAACTCGACTGTGCCATGTCCTGCATCAGAAGGGGGTGTCCATGTCAGAGTTAAGTCCCGCTTCACGGCTTGACTGTTGTGCGTGGCGGAATTTGCGCCTCTCGCCACGGTGTTCGGACAATCGTTGGTTCTCACCGTGCTCGGAAGACTCGTGAAGACGCCGATGGAAGTGGTGGTTCCGACTTTACGAGCCTGAATAAGGAATCCCTGAAAGTCCGCTCCTGTGATTTGGACTTAAGAAAAGACAAAAGTGCTTCTTACTTTTAGCCTCTATAAAGTCTCTATAGCAAGTCTCTATAATGTAGTGTTATGTTGATTTATTCATATTGATCTATAAATTCAGGTTACTCATATGTAGTATATTTTATTTGTGCCCACCTGTATCTATAGCTGTACCTTATGTGATGGACTTATGTTGTGTCAAAAAAAAGATTGTTCTCTATTAATATGTGCATAATACGAAGTTGTCTTCTTCTTAATCCCAATGTAATATTTCTTTGTATACAATGCACATTATGATGAAGTTCCTTGTAAGATATCAATAAAACAGTTATAATTAATGTTATAATATTTTCCTTCAGATATCGTCAAAAGCTACATAGATACAAATGTGGATACATAAAAACAACTGCGGACTTAGACCCTGAATACTTCTGTCACTGGGTGTATGCTACCACATCAAGTATTTGGGACTGATATTTTGAGTAGTTGCGGAGTTCTTGTATCTTACAACTCACCTGTTAAACTTTGCCCAGGTACGTATTGTGCCGGTGCTACGAGGCTGTAAGGGTTGGGGCTAGTCTGTGCGCTGGTACCGAAGTGTCCTGGCATCATAGTAACACAGGCTTCCAACGGAGCTCCGTTTCCATACCCCTCACTGCCCCCCACCCCACACAACAACACCACTAACCACCAAATATACCGCATTCTAAAACACTTTGAGAAGTAATGATTAAGTTCCTATACAGTCTGGAAACTCGCTAGACTCATGTCATGTCACTGTGGTTACTAACAGCGACCGAAACAGGAACAAAACCGGCATATCCGCTGCATTTCCGACGACAAATTCCCGGCCAAAACAAACTATGTCACTTTACGTAAAAGATCATCCGACTTGAAAAGAGGGGAGGACTTTTAAAGAAAAAACAGTTTGTTTTCACATTTATAGTGCATTAAGCGCCAAAACTAGCTATTTCTTTTCTAAATTGTAATTTGCATATTTATTTGGATTTATGGTACTCAAATATTTTACCCAAATTTTGTTGGATCAAAAAATAAAATTTGCCCCGGTATGAAGTGTATGATTCTGACTGTCTTATACGTGACCACGCCCTCAAGCGACCTAAGCCCTTGCTGCACCTGTAATTCCACCTTGTCCGAACGACCACACCCATTTCCAGAACGTATCAGGTATCAAAAGGAAACGTGCAAGACAGAATTGGACAGTTTAGAAAGAAAAAAATCGTATTAGATAAAGAAATTGAATATCATATTGGGATCAATACTGCTTTACCGAATTCTGAAATGCTAGTAAATGTTGACCCTCAGTTTCTTGATGGTTGCCATAACGACCAATGGCTCACCGTAAGGGTCTGTGCTTAGGTTCTATTCCTGTCCTTGACTGTTTCTGTACCCATCGCCAGATAGCTACTCATGCGCCTGTTAAAAACTTTTAGATTCAACCAACTAATAATATTAGAAAGTATGAGCACACCGACACTATTTATACAAATAATAATAAACTTTTGCAGCATTACTTTGCTGACTATCGCCAAGTATTCCATTATGTTTCTTGGCTACGATGGAAAGACAACGCGAGAAAATTACTACTTGACGATGTATATTATATTTTTGTGTTCCTATGCTCCCTGTACAGAGCTGACATAGAATAAAGTGCCGTGGCGGACACGGAAAAGTTAAAAAAAAGATAAGAATGATAATAAACTTTTGATATCACAAAATAATGAAGAAAGTTGCTGATATTGGTGACAACAACAAAAGATACTCTACAAAGTCATCCAATATCATCATGAGTCATGAACCAGGAATATTACTTGAATCGTGTCAAAAGATAATACCTGAAGTTTCCGGGAGCGATTCAAAGTAAGAAGAGTCGATCTAACAATCGAATGTCTGTGACCTTTTACCTCCATGAAATATTCAAGGTTATATTTTCACTGGCATTTGTGTGTCTGTGTGTGCATGTGTGTCTTTCAACAAGATGACTCAAAAAAGCTGGGTGGATTGGTTCATACTTAGTGTGTTGGTAGGGCCTAGGGTGTGATGAAAGCTGAAAATGATTAGTGGCTTCCCTTGCTACTGCACACTGCATAATTATGTAAATGTGTAGGTTATTTGCATAAAATTAAAAAAAGCTCTAAACATTTCATGGATTATGAGGTCGCCGAACTCTAGTTTGTTGTTGTTTTCTTCGTTGTGGAGCAAATAAATAACCTTCACAGAAATGCAGTCCAGTCGTACAATGAATACCAACATGAATTATGTACGACACTGCACCAAAAATAAGGTCACGGAAGACTTTTTATCTCGCTTTAATACGCCCCCTATTCACGATGTCTTTCACTCAACCGAAAACAACAGCTGATGACGTCATTCTCAGACGATAATTGAGAGGGTGTGTCTTTCTGCCACCGGACACACACAAGTCAACATGTCGTGGGAATTAGGTACCGCTAGCGGTCTCCTCCTAGCTCTCGTGGTCGTTGCATCTCTCTTGTCGGGAGGGGAGGCGTATGGGACCGGGGCGCCACTGTCGGCATGCACGTCCCAGCAGCCAGGCCACTACGGCTTTACGGCACAGACCAGCGCGAGCCCGTACAGTCTGACCGTGTCTTCTTCCGAGTACACTCCGGGACAGACTCTCACAGGTATGTACAGTGGGGACTCTGAAGCAAGTCTAGTTTGAACGATTTCAGTCTTACAAGGAAGTACTGTACATTTCTATTTAGAAATCGCCCCCCAAAAGACGGATCGGAGATACACCATTTGCATTCAATAATCTTGCTTGACCTCTTTCCAAAGTCAAAACATCCCTAGCTCCAAAGGAACGGTATTATGTAATATACCGTTCCTTTGGAGCTAAAACATCCCCTACTTATCATTGAAATGACGGGGAGGATCGTAACATTCAGTGGAGCGTATATCATGGCTATATGAGCAGGAAATCTTCAGGCTGATGATGCAATAGAAGTTCGTTAGGTTTTTGTGGCTACTCTAGATTGTACGTTTCCATATAAACCAGTCCTTTAGATAAGTTAGCGACCTGTATGGTTTTAAGTGGGGTTTGAGTGATTTGAAGAGGTTCGCGGAAGCACCGTACCATTTCTGTACTTGTCACGAGAGCGCTCTGTCGGCTGCTGGCACTCCCTTCCGGTATCTCCAAACAGATGCAAACCGTTAAAAGAAGAACCGTAGAAACACAAACAGAATAGAAAAATTATGGCATGAAATAACGATATAGATGAATGCCGTGTAACTTGTAGAAACACATTATCACGTAAAAAAAACAAGACTCCCACGAAATGTTGGTAACTCAATACATGCCAATCAACCTTAGTGTTCTTTACGGGCTAACAACTCACCAAATGGTTCAAATCTCCTAAGAGCTAACGATAAATAAACTCAACGGATCAGAAACCATGCAGCACACATTAGTAAAAAAAGAGTACAAAGTCACTCCGTAGCAAGCACACCTGCCCTTTTTATTTACTTTGTTGCTGTTGGCGATAATAAACGTTTTATCGGTGATCTTTTGTGATAGGAAAGCCAGCTGATTAGATTAGTCTGGTTGGTTGGGTGTAGGCCTTTGAGTGTTCCCTTGCTTGACGACCATGAATACGGGATTACGGGAACATATAGTATATAACCAAAATGAGTATTCTTTATTGTCAATTGATCTTAGATTTTACAGTTTTATCCGATGATGTATGACTCCGTAAATCACCACTCACCCCCAAATGTAGCCAAAACATTTTAGACCACCAGTTTCCTCTCAAAGCAAAAATGCACCGTCCCCATTGATATGACCTAAGTTTTTATGTTTTTCTTGGATAGCCTCCATAACATTGCTTACAACTAGCTACAAATACCGATGTCGTCTTGCTTACACATTGTTTTCTGATTGGTAAGACATTCTGATGACTACGGTTTGAACAACGCTAACCTCAAAATAAACAGTTATGTGTTTGTTTTATCCAGAAATCCTGCGGTATGTTGGAGTAATTATCAGCGCTGGCTATCATTGCTTAGCGTTCCGTTGATAAACCGTGCTTGGTATCAGTACGCCTGTAGTATCTCTCTTGTCCTTTTGGAAACTCAATTTGTAAAATCCTCATCACAAAATACTGTAAATGCTTTTAAGTTCGCAGAGATTTAATTTCGCGGTAGCGAGAAAATGGCCTTTCGCAGTGGTTCTAATTTCGCGGTAGCACCATGCACTGTAGTCTCTTACTGCCATGGAAAAATGTTCGCAGTAGTTTTAAATTCGCGATGAAGCGGCCGCCGCGCAAACCGCGAACATCAAACCACCGCGAAAGTTTCTACATTTTCAGTACTGTGTTCCGAAGTAAAACGTGCCAAGTCATGGTGAAGTATTGCAGGAAGTGACATAGTCAAGTGACTCAGCACTTGCAGACTTGTTTACAAGTTTTAAAATTCATGGTCACGACCGGTGAGGTAACGGATGTTGAAGTTCCCGGATGAAGGCGGAGTGGAGTCGACAGTTTATGAAAATCTCACGAGCAGGTTGCTGTAACTAAGCACAAGGAACTGTTTGATCCATTTTTCTTATTAATACGTAGAAGCCAGTGAATTGCACAACGGATAGCTGCACACTTCTGTTAGTTGAACGGAATCCCAAAGTCCCGCAGTGATGTGGTCCAATTAAATAACTTCGCATTATTGTACACGCCGGATAATTGCACAAAATGTGCTAGCAAATCGGGAGTGCAATTAAACGGCTTCTATGTGTATCTATAATATCCAATACTTTTTTTCATATAATGTCCTAGCGTTTTCTGTAGTCGCGCTTAAATATTGTAATACATTTGATATACAGAAACTGGGAAAAATAAAAAATAAACGAAAGACCACCTGCGATTTTTTTCGCTTGTCACAACAACCTTGTTTTGAACCAGGCAAAATACTGTTTAACCTTGCAATTCCTAACCAAATGCACATTTTAAGTGTCAATCTATCTTTTATTTCTTAGTGCAAATAACTGGGGCAGACTTCCAAGGTTTCCTCATCCAAGCTCGGAAAGTCGGCACCACCACGGCTGTTGGATTCTTCACCTCGCTCCCCTCCGGAACCAAATCCAACAACTGTGACAACGCCGTGGCCTCTGGGGACAACACCGCCACCCATTCCAGCACTGCAGCCAAACGCGACCTGACACTAACTTGGAGCGCACCCGAAAATCAAGCAGGGCAAGGGACGATCGAGTTCGTGTAAGTACTCGATGTGTGATCATAACTGTTTTTAATGAAACGTCTTATGATCAAACATTTTAAAGTATATGGCAATTTTCACTTTTGCCTATTCAAAAATGGCCAAAACACAGCCAAACACAAAATTCTTCATTTAACTTTTCTGCACCCGCATTTTGTCGAATCAAAATAGTGAACGTAGAAAAAACACAAAAAGGAACTATTTCTGATACGCAAGAATGACAGAAAACATATACAAACATTTTCATACTCGTCCCTTTGATGTGTACATTTTGAAACTTTCATTGGAAACTCTTTGTGTCTTAGGGACTGGCTGGCTGAAAAAAAATTTTACTCTAAGAGGGATATGGAAATCACAATTACTTTCATGATTATTTGCAAATACATTCAATTTGTACCTTGTTTATTGTGCTTGTTTGAGACAGTGAACTGACATTCCCTTCCTTATATCGTTTGCGTTGCATGTCTATTCTGAAGACCTAATCAATATGTTTCCGAGAAATACTTGTTCATGCTATGATCTTACTAGTATTCTCCCCCCCCCCCCCCCCCCCCCTTCAGTGCTACCGTCGCTCAGCAGAAGGCCACCTACTGGATGGGAATAACGTCTGCCCAGCTCAGCGAGGCCACCAGTGGAGGTACGGTAGTATTGCTATGATAATAATGTAATAGTTTATCGAGGGCTAATTGCGGGTAACACGAAGAAACAAAACAAACAAAAAGTTAAGAAAAATATAGAATGTGCCACTCAAGTCTAAAAAGTCTAAACTCTTAATTGCAACGTAGTTAGGTTCGACTTCTTTTCCTGAGACAGTGGAAGACGAAGGATACCACCTTTTCTACAACGCGGGTTCTGTGATGTTAGAAGGAGGGACCTAGTTTTCTTTTATTATGTTGTAATTTGTTTTATCAAAACCCTCTTGCCTTATTTGGCCAGCCCATTCTACTGTGAGAACATGTTTCTGTTGTTTCCCACGAATATCAGCTTCAAGCCCATAATGATGTCAGATGTCGATATGGCTCATGTTTTTGCAATGAAAAAAATCATTTTTGCCGTATTTCTGCCAGCATCGCCTACTGACTACAAGGAGGTGGATACTAGCAAGGGGGTTAATGGTTCTAAGTGCGCATGCACAGCGTGGTGTATTGTGGGTAATGTGAAAATGTAAAGAATGGTCAATGAAAAGATAGAAATCCGTAGATTGTGTAGCCAAGGACCCAGTATGCATAGATTCATTAACCTGATGATAATCATTGACCTATTTACTAACCAATTGCCGTTGTAACGTCACAAAGATACTACCACGCATGCTCAAGGGACAACCAGAACACAAGCAGATCAGACCACCGGAGGTGGGCTTTTCAATGTGCACTTGTCAATGTAAATACATGGTGGGGAGGGGGTAAGGACAAAGCTAAGGCTAGGTGGTCGTGGTTCTAGGAAATTTACATCCGCATTGAAAAAACTCAAATACTATATTCTATCCATGTGTTATCAGTGTATATGTGATTTGCTTAGTAACATTAATATCAACATATAAATTAAGTGACATAAGATTTCGCGTGAATTTGCGAGATTGTATATTTGTTGTGTTTTCTGTCCTTGCCTGTAGGCGCAACAGGTGCCACTCCCACGGGATCGTCCCAAACAGGTATGTTAACCCTTATCGTCATCACTTCCAATGTGCACAGATCTCCAGATCTCTCATAAATTAAGGAATTTTGAAAAATGTGCTTGTCTATTTATGATCGTATTACCTGTCATTAACTAAGTACTGCTGTTTTCTTTTTTATACTATGTTCAGGGTCACCAATGACTACTGAGAGTTCAACACCCGGGTCAGGCGCTACCATGGCAACGACCTTTAACCTGCTGTTGCTCGCCATCCCAGCATTCCTGGCAAAACTACTGATGTAATCATTCGTGTGAGCAGAAATATGAAGTGTTTTAATGAGAAAGGAAAATGATGTAGTCTGTGTAAAATTTTGAAGCCATTCGAGAATATATGTGTATTTTGATCTATACGCCATGCATGCTTATGTTTCTCATCATAGTTAACATATTGCAATTATAGATGTCTTTATCTGTTTATTACAACATTTTCATAAGGAAATGTTATTTCATGGCAGTTTACTTTGCCATACACAGCACATGCATAAAAGTCTATTATGAAGAATAAAGAATATTGTTTCAAAGAATACAGTTGTTTTGTTTTGTTTCTTACTACTGGGATATCTTCATGCCATAGCATAACTGTAGACATAAGACATAACTGTACTTGTATTATAATCGCCAGATACGGCCTTGGGAAAAGGTGCTATCTTAAATGTGTAAGAGAGCACAAAGCTGAGTTTACGAGGGCTATTTTTGTCATTTACAAAAATGTTGTGATAGATCCTGAGAAAGTCGGTCGACAGCGTTCTAGTGTACAGGATTAGTCCAGTCAAACCCTTGAGGTACCACCACCACGGAATGTTGACTTTAGCCCCGTTCCCTTCTGTTAACATATCTGACAAAAACATACGTAGTAACAGAGTCTATTCTGGCACGTTGTTGGTTCCGGTCGTCTTCCTGTGGTTATCTCCGAAGGTTGAGAACAGAGACACTTGGCACAGTCTACTAGTCACAGTGTAGCTCGCGGAGTATGAGTCTAGGACCTGTTGTTCAGCTGAACGGGTGATATTCAACAGGGCTAGGGCATACCAACCGTGCAGGTAAGATTGCCAGGTTCAGTTTACTGTTTAGGATAAAAGAACTCACCCAAGGCCATTGACGATAGATGATTGTTTAGCGTATTATAAGTTTACGTTGTTGGTGGCAAAAATGGAACTGTTTTTCTAACAATACTGTGTAAAGATTGGTTGTATTGATATATAGATATCCAAATCTAAACGCCGTTTCTTAACATTGAAAACTATTACATGTATACGCTGTCACTAATTAAGAATTCCACACATTGGCACACATACACACACATCGAATGGCAGTTCCATTAAGGTTAGAGTTTTCAGAAGGTTTTGTGATGCAGACGTACAGACATTGTTGAAAAGTTCCTATACTTGTACCTCCTTGCATTATCGAACTTTTGTCGATTTCCGACATTGCCCCCTTTTCTCATAGTCTAAAAATAGCAATACAGAAATCTCTTTTGATACTCGGAATTGTTTTAGAAATTGCCGTTTGTCTAATCACATGTTCAATACCTCAGATGAGGATGCTGTCCGTTGCTGTCCTCCTGACCTTGCTGTCTGCAGCTGCCCAAGGGCAGACCTTCCTGTCCACAGACGGACAGCACTTCAAGCTGAACGGCCAGCGAGTCTTTCTGTCTGGAGTAAACATGGCAAGAACATAAAACAACTTCTATTCACCGATTCATTCATCTATTCATTTTATCAAGGTGGTTTCTAACATTAGTGGGAACATGATTTACTGATCTTTCTGTGAAAACTGATATCTGCATGTGTTCGTTGTGTGTGTGTGTGTGTGTGTGTGTGTGTGTGTGCGTGTGTGTGTGTGTGCGTGTCCGCATTTTTCATCAATATTGTAGTAATGTGGATGTGCGTGAGTAAGTATTATTTCTGGAGACTGGAATGCTAGGAAGGCTGGATTGGCCCGAATTCAAAGATGGTCTCTATGCTGGCAAACAAAATGCATTGGCAGAAACTCACAATGATAGATTGAACAAGAAATTCACAAAAGCTCTGCAAACATTTTACGTATGTTTGAGATCATCGAATTTTTTATGATTCTGTAGGCCTGGTGTCGGTACGGAAGTGACTTTGGCGGCGGCCTGTACTACTCTTACAAGTCTTCATCACCGTGTCCGAGTTCAAAGTCCAAGTACGAACAAGCCATAATGGACATCGCTAACAACGGCGGCAATTCACTTCGTAAGTTAAGTGACGTCAGGGTTGTTGTTAAAGGAGGTGGGCAGCCTATAACTAGATTTATCATCTATAGAAAGACAGTAACATACAGGGTTATATTAGCGCATACTGTAAATGCAGAAATGTTTTCGCGGTGGCCGCTTCGCCGCAAACACAAAACTACCGCGAACATTTTACCAGTACAATACATGATGTGACCGTATAAAGTATATGGCACTACCGCGAACTCAAACCCACTGCAAACATAAATGCATTTATCGTTTCGTTTGAATGTTTAAAGACATGTACAGTTCAACATTGTCTAGATAGAGCGCCTCCTATTGGACTAGAGAGTCAATGTACAGGGCAGACACATGTCGATGCAATGCTGTTTGTTTCCGCTAGGTGTGTGGCTGCACGTAGAAGGGCAAGAGACACCTGTGTTCTCCTACTGGGGTTCCGTCACACAGACCGACGCTACAGATGAACTGGTCAACGAACTGAAGGACATGCTAGGCTTTGTACGTACAAATGTTCCTTCGTTCCTCTTTGCTGTTTTAAAAGGGGCATTCCACTCCAGAATTGAGTGTTATTTTCTGATAGATATTTTGGGCGATACAAATGGAACCAACTTTTCGCAAAGTTACCTCATTTGTCTTTTCTCATATAATCATTTTCTAAATCCAAGTACCCCCATGCGTACCCGCTTCTAATACACTGTGCCGTATATGATTTTGCCAGCATAGCTGATTTCCATCACACTTTCTTGCTAACGGTAGTCGGGATAAGCTTGACAAAGCAGTCAAGTGACTATCACACATTTTGGGAGTCGAGATACAAGAAAGTCTGAAGACTTTTAATTGTACTTTTGAGTTGTGGGCCTTGCAAAGGATCTACTATACTAATCCTGCTGCCGACACCTCTCAGATCTCATTCTATGAATCTTCATAAATAGATCATAATTGATGTCAAAAGGTAGAAGCACGTACTTACATCAGCAGCCGTCCTTGTTCCAGGCGCAGCGGCATAACGTGTTGGTGTTCCTAGTCCTGTGGAACGGCGCTCACCATGGTAACCACTTCTGGAAGGTTCGCGATCTGGTGTGGGACGACCTGAAGCTCGGCACGTACGTGGAGCAGGCGCTCAGGCCGCTGGCACGGGGGCTGAAGGACGAGAGGGCACTCGGTAAGGTAGCCTGACGAAAATCGCGCTAATAGCGGCCGGCCCTACAGTTGCCGCTCTAGCTATAGGGGAGGGGTCATTAAATCCAGCCAGCGAGAGATTATGTAAAGGCAGGCTACTCGGTAAGGTAGAACTTAAATTCTAAGACTGGTGCTTGCAACCCCTGGAACAGAACCTCACCCCCACCCACACCTTCCTCATTGCGCACAATTCCTTAGCCTCCATAGCAGGATCTCTGGGGCATTTTCCCGTCTTTTTTTGGCTCATAATACACAAAAGTGTTATGAGCTCACAAAAAGACGGAAAAAGGCTCTAGAGAGCCTGCTATAGAGGCTAACAGTTCCTTCAGATATCGGTATTATGGCACGGGTCACATTAATCGTGACTGTCCTTCGCAAACTAAGGGGATTCTTTGGATAGTCGTAGACATGTTGCCTTGTGACAGAACAGGCTGTGTTACTATCAAATCAAACTGTCTTTACTCATCTTTGTTATCTCAGTCTCCAGTTTTAAACAATACATTCTCTATCAGTACCATGTCAGACTCGATGACTAGCAATCGTCAATCTCTTAACGAAGACACAGTCCATTTTAATCTCAGGACATCATGTATTGTTTGTGTAACGTCTTCTACATGCTATCATCTATTCCCGATATCGTATCAAGCTTATCAAGCGTAGACGTCCGGTATAATTCCGATCCCCATTACAAAATCGCATGTTGTTTCTCTTCCTAGGCGGCTGGGAGATCATAAACGAACCTGAGGGTAGTCTGAGGGTTCAGCACGACCCCGATCCCTGCTATAACACGGACTTCCTGGCCGGGAGCGGTGCCGGATGGGCGGGGAACAGCGACGGGTCAGAGTTTTAATTACCGTGGCCTACAAGTACATGTTTCCAAACCTTGTGCATACACCTACAACTATCACGCAGCTAAAGCTTAGGGTCACATTTCTAAACCGGGGCCCGATCGAGATGTTTGCGGAAACGAATAATAAAAGTGTTTACCCAGGAATGTATACAAATTATGCCCATGACTAACTTTGTTTACGCTGTGTGTGTTTTGTTGCCTTTTATATCATATCTTACGTTTCCAAAAGCTATCCGGTCGGGCTCCTGGTTGGGAATTTTGGGACCTAAGCCTAAATCAGAAGTGAACCGCGCAGCTATAGTAGGGAAAAAACTTGTAATTGTTAGCCACGGTATTCAATCCCTTAAATTTTTCCCTATTCCTTCGTTGATCTATGGGTTCAAGTACCAACGCGTAGTTCCATCAGGAACGTTAACCTTATTTCATCACAAACTGTCGGCTGCTGAAACCCTTTCCCTAAAGCCTATCAGCTTTCGCAAAGAGTGCTCAATGAACTATCATCGCAAGACGCAAGACTAATGTAAAGGTAAATGTTTTCCTGTTTTTAGGAACTACCTTCCTATGAATCGCATGCTCCGTTTCATCAACCGTCAAGCCGCGGCACTAAAGGAAGTTGACCCGAACCACTTGGTGACGGTGGGGTCCTGGTCAGAGAAAGGACAGGTAAGGTCTTGTTCTTAAATCAACGACGGAGAGAGAGAAGTCCACCTGCCTTGGTGCTGAACACTATCCACAAAGCGAGACAGAGAAATGCACCTGTCCTTGGTGCTGAATACTATCCACAAAGCGAGACAGAGAAATGCACCTGTCCTTGGTGCTGAATACTATCCACAAAGCGAGACAGAGAAATGCACCTGTCCTTGGTGCTGAATACTATCCACAAAGCGAGAGAAAAATCCACCTGTCCTTGGTGCTGAACACTATCCACAGAGCGAGACAGAGAAATGCACCTGTCATTGGTGCTGAACACTATCCACAGAGCGAGAGAGAGATGCACTTGTCCTTGGTGCTGAACACTAACAATGCGCGCGCACACAATTTCATGAATACACAGACACACACTCAGTTAGGTAAACTCTCGTACTCACGCACACACGAACACTCACTCCCTTACACGTAGAATTGAGAGAATGCGTGAATTGTATTGCTACTTCATTCGAATATGGCTTGCATTTCTCCCAGGGAATCCGTAACCTGTACACGGACGACTGCCTGCGGAAAGCCGGGGACTACTCCTACCGTTCCGGCGTGCTGGACTTCTACCAGATCCACACCTACTCCAAGAGCGGGAGCTACGGCAGCCAGGCACCTTTCCGTGTAATTATGACGATTACGTGTTTTACCGTAACTAAGTGAGGAATCAGCGTTTCAAAATTAGACTCTTAATTCTAGTGATATGATATAAAGATAGGATGCCCAGGGTATGTGAAGTTACTTAGAATGACACTTACAGTCACGAGATCTAACTCAAAGATTCTGAAACCAGGTGACCCACGCCAGGGACTACACGGATCTTAGTGGCAGGCCGATCGTCATTGGGGAGTTCAGCCAGACACAAGGTGAGACATTTGAGATGCTCAGCAATATTTGTGTGTGTGTGTGTGTGTGTGTGTGTGTGTGTGTGTGTGTGTGTGTGTGTGTGTGTGTGTGTGTGTGTGAATGCGTGCGTGCGTGCGCGCGCGTGTATGTGTATCTGTATAATTCTGCGCGCGTATGGATAGTGTTTAGCACCAAGGACAGGTGCGTTTAAATTTATTACTCTCGTCCTTTTTCTCTCTCGGTCTGTGGAAAGATTTAAGCACCAATGACAGGTACCTTTTTGTGTGTGGGGGGGGGGGGGGTGTTTGGCTGCGTGGGTGGGTGGGGGTGTGCCCACCAGAATCGCCATTTCTACTTTTTTTCTGCATTACTCCTGATAGGTTCTAAAATAAGCTTTACAATTTTTTGCCTGTCTACCCCAAAGGCGGCGGCATGGGCATCACCGACCAGTTTAACCGTGCGTACTACTACGGGTACGGCGGCGCCTGGAGCTGGCACTACAGCGGTGGTGGCGACGGTTCGGACACCTCAGCAACCCAGATGACCGGCCTTCGCTGGCTACAGAACAAGAACGACCAAAACAAGGGCGGCTGCGTCAAGATCAACCTGAACGGCGGGACTAACAGGTGCGGTGGCGGCCAGAGAGTTGAACGGCGCCGTCTGGAACGGAAGCTCTCCTCCTCGCGCTGACTGGGACGGAGAAACTGAGTCATCATGTCATCTCACGTCACAATTCTCGCGAGATTTCGAAAGATCTCGTTACAAATTGCGTCACTATTCTCGCGAGATGTTCAACTCGTCACAATCACGTCACAATTCTCGCAAGATTTCGAAAGATCTCGTTACAAATTGCGTCACTATTCTCGCGAGATGTCAATCTCGTCACAATCATGTCACAATTCTCGCGACATTTCCAAAGATCAGACCAGATATTTTCAAAGGTCGTAATTACAATAAAAATCAACATGGCACAAGATTTTACCCCGGGCCACTTAAGAGACATTGAAGCTGTGATGCCACGAAATAAAGTGTAAATTTACATGACATTTCTTGTAAGACTTGATATGAACGAAAATTGCCTCCGTGAAAATGGAGTCACTCTTGCGGTCCGTATATGCACTGGATTATGTTGCTATGTCGGCTGTTATTCAAATACTACAGGGAGACTGGCAGGATAGGAAGGTTTGCTTGGCCCTTGACCAAAGTTGGCCCCAAAGGGTCGGAAGAAAAATTTACCATAAGGGATAAAATAAGAAATTCATACAAATTTCAAATTTTGGATATTGCACCATGGTTTCTTTATTATTTCTACGATATATCTTCAATTTCTTTTTTCAGCGTATAATGTATATTTTCAATTTCTTCTTTTACTGCATAACGCAATAGTTTTCAATGTAAAATAACTTTTTTATCATTTCTTATTCTTACTGAAAATGTATAACTTCAATTTCTTGTTTTCACTGGAATCTTTATCTTTTATTGCACATCACAAAAACGACAACATCTGATCACTTGACACGACATGGACCAAGATGCATCCTGTAGACCCCCTGCCTGTGCAGTTCTCTGTGTAGATTGTACTCCCAACTCATGTTGTGGTGACCATTGACGTTAGGTATGATGGGTTTGAGAGGATCGTCCGGGAAATAGTGGTAGGGTATGGGTCTGTTATCCAAGTCTTTCTGATACGGGTAAAAGCCGTAGAGGTGGAGACGGTCGCAGAATGTGTTGACCATTATAACGGTGGTGAGACCCATAGTAGGCCATAAGGTGAACCTCTGCCCGGCTATTGTTGATGCGATCCTGAAATGGAGTGGAATAGATAGAACTAATATAACGTATAGAATTTGATAACAGAAAAATCTCCAGATTGTTTAAAATAATATGGAGACCGTTTGAAACAATCTGGAGACGTTTTGAACTGATCTCCAGATTGATAAAAAAAAAAGAATCTCCAGATTGTAGCAAAGGATCTTCAGATTTTCCTGATAATCTGGAGATTTTTTCCAGAAATCTCCAGATTTTTCGATTTTCAACGACGCGTGACGATCCCCGCTGGGGGTCAATATGATCCGTAGAGTATCTGGAAGCTTTGCACAAAGTATCAACTTCGTAGCTGTAAAGGGTTAGAAATATTTGTCAAAAGTTCAATGTTTGTCCACAATTGATCTTAGGGTGGTAACTAAACTATTGAAATGACAACGCGTTTTTTTTAAAAGATAAATATACCTAAAACTTACTTCTTATCGTACATCATAAACTGAGCATGGCCACATCAACATGACCATTCTTGTAAACAAATGGCAATACAAAATAGCCATTAGTTATTAGACATATTCTTGCGGTGTTTGTGAAAAAAACTACATGCATGTTACGTTCACCCTTTTTAAAACTTCTGTTGCATGTTAAATCATGATGTGGATGTTTGTAACTCACCGATTAATCTCATTAAATTCTTTGTCATTTCCGAACCGCATCGTTTTCGAAGCCAATCCCACGAACGACCGGGAACCATAGCGCCGTAGAGCCTCCAGCAGCCCTCGTATCGACGCCTTGTGTATCACTAGAACGGAACCTTCGATGCCACGTAGTCGACTCTCATACGCATCTTGGCTTCGATTCTTCAAACCAGCAGAGATGGCCAACCGCCTGACTGTTTCTGAGTTCATTATAGTCATGCTAGTGCGTTTTCCGACATCTTTTTCGAATCCTCTGACAAGAGGCAGATTCATTCGTACCACGTAGTCCTTAGAGTCGATCTCAGAACCGCAGTCGCTCCCGAGGAGGATTCCGCTGTTTCCCACGAGAGCGCACGTCTTCTGGTGTCTTACGACGTTACTTGGGAGGCAGGCATGTCTGGGGAGCTTTTTGGCTTTATTAATGGGACATTTTGCCGTCTTCTGTGCCTTTCCCAATTCAGCTACCCAGAATAGACGGTTGGGCATCAAGCTAGTCGAGGCATTGCTATATGATAAAAAAAACAGAAATGCATTCCTTATTGAATTACACAAAATTACATTACGTTTCGAGCTTTTCGTTTTCCTTCTATTATATCGATGGAAATTTTTGAAAACTTTTTTTTTTCTGTGCATGTGGATATTCGCTCAAAAGTAACGAAAGACCAATAGATGTAATCTTTATATTGACGAAGTGGAGTGGTTGTTTTACCTCACTAAGTCTGCTGCTGTTTGGTTGAAACTCCAGTCGTCTGATATCGTCAGCATGTGTAGGTCTTCATCCGTCAATGTGGAATTCTTATCGTACGAAATTATCATCTTCATTTTGATATTATCAATTTTCAGTAAATTTTCATCGGAGTCGAGTCTGGAATAACTTCTGAAAGTTAGAGAGATATGCTTTAGTGATATGGATTGAATATAGAATTCATCACACC
>NC_049988.1:15106860-15123963 GCF_000003815.2 Branchiostoma floridae
AATTGTGAACTGCAAATGTGTCAAATATTCAAACATGACAGAAAAGAACACCTCGAAAACAACTTGTGACGTGGAGGTGACAAACGAAATATGTTTGAAATGGTTACCTCGATGTGGTGTTGGCTCTGGTGATAGCGAGAAAGCCGTCGTCGTGTGTGAGGAACAGAAGTAAGGTCACGAACAGAGTGCTTACTGCCAACAGGAAACCAAAGGTCGTGCTCATCGTGCGAATCATTGTGATGTGTCTGTAACATCCGTCAATACTACTAATTTTTTATCAAGTAAGTCACAGAATTAAGACAATTTACACAACAGTTACTTGTTATTATTTCCACCGTAGTCTCGGTGACTGTCTGTCACCTTCCTATGAGATAGAACGTCCTTGCTCTAGGGCACTTGTGACTGGTTCACAGTCCTTTGTACTCCTTTGTTTTGTTTACTGACATACTTGTGCTAAAAAGCCTTGTATATGTCTGTGCAATCACGATATGATGTTTAAAAAACTACCAGTGGATCGCGCATTCACTTTTTATTCGAGGATCACTACTGTTGAAATGTAGAATTTTAAAAAAAATCTCTACTTAAAAACGTAATTTTTCAGACAATTATCGACAACATTACATTAATTTTCATAGGCCTCATATCCGGCCCGAGGGCTTGCACTCCCCGTCTGTAATTATCATGACGAAGGTGTTGACGCTTATACCGGGTAATTATCATAAATCAAACGATGAATTCTAGTGTGAGAACGTTCTGTTAATGTAACATTAATTTATCTATCTTGGTCACATCTTTTGTTGTATTTTACGATGTGTTATTAAGAATATCCATGGCTTCACTGGGAAACTTATTTTCAAGATCCTGACCAAGATTATGAAATCCCTACAAAGATTAAGAAGTCATTATACTAAGTCTAACTTTGGAGGACCTTATGTAAGCATTCACACAGTTCATTATCACACCCCTAAATTTGAGTTGTGCGTCTGATTATACGAAACACTAAGATATATAAAAGACGAAGGATATACCAGAAACAAACACGTTAATGTATGTACTTCGACCTTAACATAGTTGTTTGATGCTTGTAATGGACAAACAGCTTAAGAACTTACCCTTAGGACAAAGAGACTTGTCCTTGGCACGGTCTTCACTTCAGGTACTGATGTAGGTACTGATTTACCTACACATATACTCTGAATTCTGTAGACTTCCACAGCACGTAGCAAACCACAGGGGTGTGTGCAAGCCGTTTTGACCCTCTAATAATGACTTCTGTCATAAATCAATCAGTATTCAACAACCAGTCGAGCTGCTTGGATGAAGCACGTATACACATATATGAAGGGTTCAAACCGATCAAAGCAATGTGGTCAAGTGTCAGAGGCCAATGACCAGTGGGGTGAACCTTATGTCCTTTTTTACTTCTGTAAAAACTATAATGTTGTATGTTTACATCAACAATGAAGATTCATAAACATAAACAAAATATTTTGTCAAAAGAATACGTTGGTTTCTAGGAGGATTTTCGTCTTTTCTGGACAATCTGGATGTCTTGTTGTGATTTGCGGTGATCTGGAGATTCTGTGAGCCTGCGGCTAATCTGGGGTCGGGTTATGTAACAAATGGGCTCATTTACATCGCCAGGCGACCTTGCTTTGCCCTAATGGATTATCTGAATGGGGGTGCGGGGGGGGGGGTGCTTGGGCTCGTTACGACTCATGGTAAATTTAGGAGGGCCTGCAACGCGTAATAGTGGATTTAGCAAGACCGGCGAGATCACAATCATCAGCGGTGGGCTGTCACCACGCTTATAACGGTAAATTCAAGAAGGCTAGCAACAGCGCCTAACGTTGAATCTACATGTTCTTGCGAAATATTTTGGCATGAACATCGGACTATTCAACTGTATCCACGGGGTGTCTGAAATACTTAAAAACACCGATACAACTGGACGATACACTGTGACATTTGAGCAGTAAGGTTAACAACAAATTCTGAATAACACTTGACGTGTTAAGCAGCAAAACAACAACCAAATACGCTTCAAGTGGCCACTAATGGCTCTGCAAACTAGTTTTTAAAAAATTACAGCTGTTGGAGAGAAAACTGGAACTACGATAAGAAGGTCACACATATTCCCCACCAACTTCTGCTTGGAGAGTAGCTTGTGGTGCAAGCGTGGCCTAGAATGCCTAACAACGTAAAGCATGTATACAGTGGTCCAACCGGTACTATGGGGTTCAAAGGTTAAGAGAGCTGTGAGTTTGTTTTGATTGTGGAGACCTTGACATGCGATGTGACCAAAATGTTGATCTCCACCCTCCCCCTGCATTGACAGACTATCACATAGAATATAACATTACTAAGTCCTCCAATGTAAGGTTTTACACATTCTAATTTGCAGGACCAAACGTGTTCACTGCTGAACCTAGGATACTGTATCCGGATAACCGGGGTTTAGCTGTACATCGCAATAAGCATGAGGTATGTGTGTTATTTGGCTATTCAGAAATTTTACATATAACATTACCTATGACGGTTTTGATTCAGAAATGCACATAATGAATTACCGAATTATCGTCGAACCACTACTGTATAACACAAAGTGCCTCTGTATAACTTGAATCTGCGAAACTTGATTTGATTCATCAGTTTTTCTTTGAACTCATCGTTGGTATCTATTTTTTTTTTCAGATTTAAACGACGAAACTTGCTCCTGATATTTGCTATTTTCATGGCTATTGTCATATTCCTTACTACCAGGTAAGCCGTTAACAAATATGTACATTGTTCTTGCCGTATTCTACTACAATCTAAGTTGTTTATCACCATAATGATCATCGTGGTTCACATATAGAACTTGCGGCAAGGTACATGTACAGGTGCCGCCATTATTTCCCATTGTCTAGTGCTACCAGCCAGTTGCTGCCATCCACAACCTCTCACTCTTCTTTCCTCCTCTTACTACTTGTACTATGAACTTTAACACATTACTGTGATTTTTTATTTATTCAAAATGCGACGAGTACATTACACAGACCTATAGGCAGCACAGCTGATAACATAGGTCTACAAATATCATAAAATTACAGTGGTACAAGACAAATTTACATAAAACTCTATATCTATAACATTACTGTAATATATATAGAGTATATATAGGGCTTCTAGAGTTTCTTAGCATTAGTCCACCCCCCCTTCCCCTGTCGCCCCTCGAGATCTCTCCTTCTATTTCTTTCTCTTACTCTCTTTATCTCTCTGTCTGTCCATCTATCCATCGATGTGTATATATATTTATTCATCTAACTTTATTAATCTAAATTTTATGTATCTACCTATCTCTCTATGTTTCTATGTATGTGTGTATACATGTATCTATCAACCTATAGTATCTACTTATCTGTATATCAAATATCTAATCATTGAGTATCTATCTATTCATCTATGTATGTTTATCTATAATCTGTCTCTTTATCTATCCATCCATCTATCTATTTATCTGTCAGTCTACAGAGAGGCCTACAGAGAAACAAAACCATCACCGGTTGATGATCATTGATAACCTATGCAAACTACTCCTTTGTGTTTTAGTGATAGACATCATCCAGAGCACGTAACCCGTCGCAGGGACTCTGACAGGTTCCATGATCTTGTACGTCATGATAGGTCATTGGAGGACCAATCACAGCCTATTTCACAGACGTATCCATGGCAACAGTGCGAGGTGAAAACGCACATCGCCCTCGCCAAGAATCACAAAGTTGGAGGAGACACCGTCAAAAATGTGATCAACGTTTTTGGATACAGGAAGAATTTGACGTTCCTTTTGCCAAAACCCTTCAAAAGCAGCATAGCATATCCACGTAATATGACTTCAAAGAATCTCATGCCGCTGCCAAATAAGGGCAAAGCAGACATCTGGGTATACCATACCATATTCGATAGTCAAAAGTTTCACAGCATGTTCTCTAGCAATGCAGTCTACATCACAATACTTCGAGAACCCCTCAGCCAGTTGAAGTCAGTATGGAATTATTACAAACTCTCAAAGAAGTTCAATATCAGTGAAGAGGGAACAGATGGCATTGCAAAATTCTTGGACAATCCTGGGAAATACGACATGGCGTGCGGCCACGGTGCTCGCTATCCCTTCTGTTTCACCAGGAATTCCGTAGCAGTGGATCTCGGATTCTCAATGCAAGAAAACATGGACACACCTTCTCTCGAAGATCAAGTTCAAAGACAACACAAATCGAAAGCGTTCGTTCGCCAAATCGAAGAACATTTTTCCTTAGTTATGATAATGGAACATTTTGACGAATCGTTGGTTTTGTTAAAACGTGAGATGTGCTGGACGCTGAAGGATATCCTTTATTACGTAGCGAATACTCGGAGCTACACATGGCGACAACATAACCTGCCAAAACTCCAGAAGGAACAACACAAACAATGGAGTTACGTTGACTACGCTCTGTACGAATACTTCAACACGAGTCTTTGGAACAAAATAGGACAAGCTGACAATGACTTCAACGGAGAACTCGGGTTCTTCAGACACGTGAACGCGAAGATGAAGAAACATTGCGATCACTTATTGAGAGGAGAAGCTTGCTCTGTTTACGGTTCTGTTTTGAAAATTAACGAATCAAGATGGAGTCCCGGTTTTGACATTGGTAGAGAAGATTGTGAACTCATCAAGCGAACGGTGCAATGCCACTTCGCTCTTCAAGCCGAGAGAGCAATCAGAGCTGTTGGAGAACACCAACACATTGATCCATCGAAGTACCAGGGAAGCAGGCACCGAAACAATGAGTTTATGGACTCTGTAAAACCATACTGTGTTTACTGTAACCCGCAGATATCATACTGCTCTATGTTTGATTATCTAACGCATTTTTATATAGACGGTTTGATACAGGAAACAAAGTATTCCATCTTGAGAGAACGGTTCTTTCCCTACTCACAACAGAATTGTTATATGAAGCAAACTGTCCTGTATCCCGACGACTGAAATATCTCTATTCAACTATACCGTGAAACGAATTACGTCGATCACTAGTACTAAATTAAAGTACGGAAAACAATGTGATCTGAATGCATTAAAACGTTATCTGTTCAAGGCATCAATGAAGGAAAAGCTGGTCTGTCAGGCTAAGTTTTATTTTGTGTTGGTCACGAGTTTTCAATGGTAGAAAACTTAAAGCTAGAATACTCTTTCTACATAATCTCCAGGCCAATTTACGAGTTGCATAAGATAGTATCAAAGCTGGCTAAGGTATAGCTGGTCAAAGGGAGTCAGACACGCTCCTAGGCCGGCTTCACTCCTCTGGCAGCTTTTGATACTAACTTGTGCTACCGTAAGATCTGCTTGGGGATTATTTCTACCCTGGTGGCGTACAGGTACACAAATCTTATCCAACTATTTTGAATTACTTATAAACTTGGAGTTTTAACCTTAGTCAGTTAAGCTAACTCTGTTTATTTCTAGCTGTCTTAAAGAGAGTTATATCATTCGAAAAGTAATATTGATTACATGTAAAGCTTCTATATGAATAACTTACGACACTGGAAAAATGGCAATACAATGTATATGGAGACAACGACCAAAAGCACAACGAGTAGTTTGAGAAATAAAGTTTATGAGGCTTTTTCACGACGATCCGTGTCAGGTTCTTGACAGGTAGATACATGTACATACTAATATGTCAATTGAATAATACTACTTGCTACGTGTGCTCTGAAAGTATATATATGGTGCCTGTACCTTTCCGTCCAAGGCAACACAGACGTTTTTAAAGTTCATTGACATTTGACATACAATTGCCGGTTCAGTGCATCATGTGGAAACATCCATACCTTTGTTCTACCTGAATTTCCGATATTGACATTAACAAATCATGAAATACTGATAAAATTTAAAAATAAACACAATGTACCAAAGCCAAAAGTCATGATATGTATGCTTTAACATTAGAAAGTACATCCACCGTCTGTTTCTTCCATTATTAGTACTGTACTGTAATGTGCTTGTTGCCTGGGGCTGAGTCAAATCTGGAAACACACCTTTGTAATTATACTTTTTCTTTGTTATTCTAATTTGACTTAAAATGTACCACATACTAAAGCTAGTAGTAGATACTATCTGGGTAACGTAAGAATGTTCTACAACAAATGAATGAGACAAAAGTACCATTACGTGCATGTTACACAACGTTCCGAACTACCCATATGAGGATGCCCATTTACACCATCTTGACATAGATCTTCTAGAAGGTTGGTCGACGTTTTGCTCTATGTTTTAGATTCCCTGTTGTATATCGTCTATTCGCACCCCTTTGAAAATAGTGAGCTGATCTCTGCAACTTTGACCTCACTTTTCAACTATCAAGGTCTTCGTGGAAAAGCTAAGTTCGGTTCAGGTAAGTTCAAAGTCTTTGTTGTTTTTAAATCAGCCCTCACATTATGCGTGGCGTGTTGATACACCCGATCCCTCGATCTCGGAAGTTAAGCAACGCGCGGTCCGGATAGTACTTGGATGGAAGACCAACCAAGGACTGACCGGATTGCTGTAGCCTCACGAAGTTTTCCACGAAATCGTCTTCCGGGAGGGACGTAAAACGGGGGTCCCGTGCTCGAGGAGGTGCCTCGACCACGTTAATCAGCCTCATTACTCATAATTTGGGTACCTACTGACTGGCAAAATACACCTGGTGATTATTATTATTATCATAGTGGAATTATTAAGCAATTTGAGTCTTGGCTTTGGTGTCTTTTCTTTGAATCTCCGTCTGAGTGCCATACTCAGCTAATTGCACATACACACAGACACACACACGCGCGCACACACACACACACACACACACACACACACACAAACAAACAAATCAAAGGGCCCAAAATTAAAACGTTAAAAAGAACCAACACGACAGCATTACTATAGACAGGTGTAAGACATAATAACAAGATATAATTGTTTTCCCAGGTTCAAGAACAATATCATCAGCGCCATGAACCAATGTCTGAAGCTTACGTTCCTGGTAGTGACATGCTGTCTTCTGTTGGCGACTTTCCTGCTCAAAAGTCAAGAAAATTACATCCTGAGGTAACAGTCATTAACCATGCAAACCCTTTACAAGATGTCTGGTGATGAAAAATTATGCCTTTTTAATAATGATGATTTCTTCTTGTTGGTGGCTTTTGCTGTTGATTCTTTATAAACGAAAAAGACTATATGTAGAAAGTGTGTTCAACAAAGAATTAATGACATGGTACATTCTCTGTACGTTCATTTTGAAGGGGCCCGTATAAGACAAGTGTTTTTATATTGCTTACAGTGTAAACGCGTAACTCGTGAATGAGACATTAATGATATGAAGGACTTGAAGTTAACACCGTGTATACATGTAACATACACTGTAGGACACTACCGATGCCTTTCAACAACAGCGTTTCTGGAGGCAAAAACTTGAAAGCTTTCACATCGAAAAGCAAAACGAGAATGTCGAAGATTTTACACGACGCAACATCTACATCGGATTGGGTTTACAACAAAACGGCAGCGGATCAAGTACGGTATGTCTCTTTGTGTCTTTTTCTATATTTATCAGAACTGAACTTAATTTTTGCTATCTAAGACTATCTATAGGCTTACTCAGATAAGACAGCCAGTAACTTCTGAACGTAATCGTAAGATGTGGTATATCCTTACGGACTTGTCATAGAACTATTAGGTTCTCAGTCAAGTTCACAAGACACACGATCTAGATATGAGTGCATTTTATTCTTCTTCTCTCGTCACATGGCCAACTCCCTCCAGGAGTGGCTCTCGCCTCTCTGGATCTCCCCTCCAGACTCCCATCTGACCTACATTCCTTCTTTCTGTCAGTGATCCTTCCATGATTTCCTTAGTCTTCAAATCTAAATCAGCAAGGTCAATAGACAATGATCTGCCATTGGTCGTCCAATGATCCCCAAGGTATCCGAATGATATCTCAATGATCTCAATGATCAATGGTAATTAGTCGTCCATCAGTGTCACATCAGTCATGTGATCATGGGGTCTGAGGACTTGACACAATGTCGGATGTATTTGCAACCCTTTCCAGATAGAGTATACCCTTACTTCTTGCGCTTGGTGAAGAAACTATGTGATATCAATTACAGAACTGCTACAGCGCGATTGAGTCTCTACAGTCTCTTTCGTTTGAGCTGGCTGGGCAACCCGCCACAGAAAAGGAAGTGTCCATCAAATTGCAAGACAAGAAACATCGTACAACACCAGAAGACGTGCGCTCTCGTGGGCAACAGTGGAATCCTCCTTGGAAGCAACTGCGGTTCTGAGATTGACTCCAAAGATTTCGTCGTACGAATGGACTTACCGGGCGTCTCAGGGTTCGAAAACGACGTCGGCGGACGGACCAACATGACGGTTGTAAGCCCTAAAACGACGAGACTCGTGGAAAAGTCTGCTAAGCTTAAGAATCGTAGTGAGGATGTGAACGAGGGTCGCCTTCGTGGAATAAAAGATACTATTCTGTTAATAGACAAAGAGTCACGTAAACACCTCCAGGTGGCAATTGCTCAATACAACTTATCGTTCACGCTCCTCACCACCAAGGCCAGGATTATTGGAATGATTAGATCCGACAGAAGTGTTAATCGGTAAGTTGTTGTTGAAGGTAATTGGTATGTAATCAATAATCATTTGATCTGATATATTTGTATATCATAAACAAATTTAAATGTCATTTTCATACCAGAAGACGTGTCACCACCTGAAACGCTTCCATTAACATGACTACTGCTTTCCACATTGCTATCAATCTTCAGAAGCTGTTTATAAAAAATATGAAATACACCATTTATGTATATATTGTGCTGATTGTACATTCAACAACAGTCAGTCAGCGGTTTCATTTTTATGCTGTTGTTGCTGTTGTTTGCAGGATCGCGTCAAGTATATCAGGTCGTCACTTTAGAAGAAAGCCAACTGTTGGACTGTTTACTTCTTTGATGATGACAACCTTTTGTGAGAAACTCTATCTCTACGGCTTCTTTCCGTTTCTAAAAGACACGGAGAACAGATCCATACCTTACCACTACTATCCCAGCGGCCTCGCCAACTCGCCCATTGTACCAAACGCAGGTGGTAACCATAATATGGCCTGGGAGTATAACTTTCATAAGGAGCTACACAGGCAGGGCGTTTACAGTGTGCACGTTGGTCCATGTACAAGAAGGAGATAGCATAAAGCTGCCTGTACGTATGTAAATACTTTACGTTTCGTGACCGCATCTGAACTGTGAGCAGCGACACCTGTCCTGCAGTACAATGTGAACCAGTCAGAATTGCATTGAAGAAGATGACAGACGGTCACCGAAACGTCGGTGAGAATAAAGCAATGGTTGTGTAAAAAGAGTCTCTTTATTCAGTGACGGAGAAGGAGTGAACGTTGCCTAAACCCTGACATTGCCGATGTCTAAAACACAATATCTGCAGTCATGATGTTATTATTGATAAAAGTAAAATTACGTTTTAATGATGTTTTCTACCCATTGTCGACAGCTACGTAAAACCAGCACACACTGCACTCCTTGAGACTGAAAAATATCTTAGAAATTTTAATTTCTAAGATATTTTTATAAAAACTTTATATTTATATTTTTATAAAAACTTTATTTTTATATTTTTATTAAAACTTTATTTTTATATTTTTATTAAAACTTTCTCAGGCTATTCAATTGTTGGCGGCAACGTATTTATGAATGATTATAATTCTTTGATTATCATATTTTTGCTACCGTTACTTCTGTTACTGTATAAACTATGTAGCCAGTAAAATGTATCTAAATGTTATGAAATCAAATATGTGAGAAATTAAAGGTATTCCTTTTCTGAAATTTAGAAACTAAAATGAAAACGGGCCTGTCCGGGATTCGAACCCGGGACCTCTCGCACCCAAAGCGAGAATCATACCCCTAGACCAACAGGCCGTCTTGATATCTTTACGACTTAAAACTCGAATCCGCACATTGATATGGATTCGATCACGCTTCTATATCCTTGCTAGTTTCGTTATAGAAAGCGGCGAATCACATACTACAAAAGTAGATCGCACAATAAGCTTTGAATAGAAATTTTACTATGTCACACATGTACAGGTTAGGCCACAGCAAGTAAATTTTATGGATGACATCCTCTGCACACTGCAAAAATAGTGCGATAGGGCGAAAAAAAACAAGATGGGTGAAAAAAAACAAGATGGCTACATTTTCAAAAATAGGCACCATAAAGTTGTGATGACTGTTGCAAAAAGAATTAAAGGGACAAACATGGTATCAGAGTCATTCATTCCTGTATTTAAGACATGTACTGGTGTGGTAAAAGTGACACTACTGTGGTAGATTGGCATCACCAACAAAGTTGGTAACCACACTCATTGCTTCATATTCGTGTGACTTTGACAACTATACAATAAGTTTCATTTCTACACTTTTAATCCTGGGTACCTCGCAAATGTCACTTCTACAAGTACAATTAGTAGGCTACAACACAATATATTTGCTCATTTTGGTACTTTATCGTTATGTTGACCATCCCCGCAGAAGAAAAAAAATCTTGTTTTTTTTCTGAAATCAGGCGAAAATTAATGCGCGCGCTGATGTCATCCATAAAATTTACTTGCTGTGGCCTTACTTATATGTAACATTACGAATATCTATTTATTTTAGTAAGGGTATAAAATACACTTCAGTGTCACTGACGAAAACTAGTGTCACAGACGGATTCTAGTTGAAATATCTGGCAGTTTCCAAAATCATATCCAGTTGCTTGAGTAACTGCTTTTTTGGCATATTTATTTTAAGGCATACTATAGAATCAGATCCCATAGAAATTTTTGCATAAAAGTGATACTACATCACACAGGTTGCAAAAGAAAGCAGTTGGCTTCAGATCCATCCTTCTCTAAGAAAACTAATCTGAAGTTCCAAGATGACATGAAAGGGGGCGCTTCAGATACGGTACATCGATTTCATTACAGAATGTAGAATAATTCGAGTACAAGATTTTAAATGGTATTTTTGCAAAACAGAAGTCTCCTTTTACATGCGTATAATACAATGAAACAAACTCCATATGTCATCTGTCGTGTTGTGCTTTTTATTTCAATATATACCATTCCTTGATAGTAGACCCACTGGCAGTGCCAGTGGAAACCTTTCAGAGCAATATGAAGAAACGGAGAGGAGCAAGGGGCCTCTCCCTGGCCTAGGCACTTGGGCGAGCAGGCAGGTTGTTTATGTTTATAACTTCATATGACTATCATCTGTAAAGGCTCCGTTTCATTTTTAATTATCATGTCTCCAAGCAGACCCTACGGCGCCTTAGAGATAGTATCAAAGCTGGCAAAAGTGCATAGCCGGCCAAAGGGAGTCAAACGGCAACCAGAGATATACTAGTCCTTGGCCATCTTTGATACTATCTCTAAGGCACCGTAGGGTCTGCTTGGAGACTAGAAAATACGTGTCTTAGGCTTTGGCAGTTTAGAGTCGAGTGAACATCATTTGCCTATCTTTTACTTGTACATGGACCAACATGCATCCTATAAACGCCCCGACTGTGTAGCTCCTTGTGAAAATTGTACTCCAAGGCCCTATATTGTGATGACCACCTGCGTTTGGTACGATGGGAGAGACGAAGTCGCTATGATAGTAGTGGTAAGGGATGGATCTGTTCTCCGTGTCTTTTTGAAAGGGAAAGAAGCCGTAGAGATAGAGTCTGTCACAGAAGGTTGTCATCATCAAAGAAGTAAACAGGCCAACAGTTGGCTTTCTCGTAAAACGACGACCTGATATTGTTGTCGCGATCCTGGAAGTAAGAAAAATACATAGTGTATGTTTTAGATGTACAGGGAACATAATACATCCATGCTATATTTCTAGTTACAAAGAAACATATTTCTAGTTAACGTTACGTGAAATATATTTCTAGTTATTTAGTCAGCTCTTTCATTTTCACTGAATGAAGAAGTTGAATTACTTCTGAAACGTCTGATACTCTCTTTTTCTTATTATCCAATGGTATATATGAAATCAAACATGTGTTATGAATAGTTTTGCGTCAAATCCAAAATGGCGATGTCCCTTCCCTTCGTACGTATGTCTCTTTGTTTGTTGACTTGACATGAGATGATAATTTGCGTCTAAGTTTCTTTTATGTCTATTAGGGATAATCGCACAAAGACTTTGGAGTTGTAGTTAGTAGGAGGGGTCAAAGTTGAAGAGAACAGTTCACTATTTGCAAAGGGGTGAGCATCAAAAGGATCGATAGAGTACCTAACAGCACAATCTACGATATGACCAAAACAAAGCCGCTGACACAACTCGTGCGCTTGAGGCAGCTGAACTTTCTTGGACACGTTCTGCGCATGCCTGAGGATGAGCCTGTCAGTCTGTATGCACTTTACGTCCCTCTTCATGGCAGACCTAGACGGGGACGCCAACCTACTTTTTATCTACAGTACGTCCAACGGCTAATGGGAGACCATCATGGCCAGATCACCCCCAGGCAGCTTCGCCAGCTCGCTGCTGATAGGCGGAACTCCAGGAGAAGGCTTGCAGTCGCCTTCGCTGCAGCCGAACGATGATGATGAAAGGGGTGAGGATAGAAAGCCCACAACATGCCATCTTCTTCAGTTTGTCACATACTGAGTATGCATGATTAAGTTTCTTCATTCTTTCTGAAGTATCATACATGTCGTTTAAGTAACGTGAGTATTGATCCTTTGCTGGCTTCAGGATTACCGAGTAAGTTTCAATCACAGTTGGTATAAGCAAGGAGGTTATATAACCTCCTTGGTATAAGTTATGTTTTGTTGTGTACTGTCGTGAAGTTTTCAGTTGAATCGGAAGAGGGCGCTACAGGTACGATAGACTTGTTATTTTGGCATTGGAGTAGACTAATTTAGATTATGTAATTGTTAGATGAATGTGTGAAATACACCTCCGTCAGATAGATGATATGACCAAAGTCACTATGACTGTATCTAAAACGATTTGCAACATATCCAATAGATGAAACACGCGAATTGCTACACTTTCCTTTTCAATGGACCATTGTGTCTCTGGAAGTAGTATTTTCAGATCGGCCCATCAAATTACCGGTGGAGTTGTAAGACAATATCCAGAGAGAGAAAGTTACGAATTCTTTTCTAAAAATGAGACTTCAGGGCCTGTCCAGGATTTGAACCCGGGACCTCTCGCACCCGAAGCGAGAATCATACCCCTAGACCAACAGGCCGAATTATTCAGAGTTTGTTTTACTATGTATGTTTATTCATGACAGGAAATATAAAAGAGTTATTTGAAGAGGCATGCAAAACTGCAAAAAAAATCCAAACGTTTACTGACGAAAACAAAACTATAACCCTGTTAAAGTAACATAACCCACTCATCATAGAAAAAGTGGGACACTTCGTCTTCCACTGTTTCCAGAAAAGAAGTCAAACCTCAAATGCTTTATATATCGTAGCTCTTAGCAGACCATATTATTGCTAGAGTACTAGTAGTCACAAGTTTCTACTTGTCACCACTGTTATGCTAAAGTATCTTGTTTTATGTATGTTTACTATGTATTCTGTATGTGCTATGTTGCAATTAGCCCCCGAGCAAGACCTTGCAAATAAACTTTCCATTTTATTTATCTGAGTCTGCATAACTGGTAATACCGACTTGCGGAGTTGCGTATCAGCTTAAATTACTTTAATCTCGATCACTGAAAACTGACCTAACCTTTTATACTCCCTCTTTGTGAACTTGGCACTACACACGCCCGGATATCTTCCGCCAGATGTCTGCTATGATCTCAAATGTCAGCTTTTTTTCCCAAGGAAACTTACTTCTTTTGCCAGATTTTGCTTGCTATCGCAAATTTTCCTCCAGCGTTTTGTTTGAGCATCATCACCACCACCGACCGTACTAGAAGCATGCGGGATGCCACAGAACAGAATACAGTAACTGTCTAATTTTACTCAGTTAAACCACCATCTATTTCAAAAAGAATAAAGACTATTGTATTGTTTATGCTACAGTTATCATTGTGGAAAACGAAGTACCACCTCTAATACTTTAATTTGTATACCAGCCACAGAAGTACACCGCTATCATTTTTCTCTTACATTTTAAATTTACAACAGCTCGCTGCTATAAGGATTTATTTGAATTTCATACGTACAAAATTTTCTTTCGATATTGTTCACATTAGTGACTGTACAGGTAGTTTTTCGTGAGGACAGTTGCGCCAGGTTTTCTTGTTTCCCTTATTTTTCTTTACTAACATGTATTTCTATGAAAGTCTCACTTATTATAACTGTTTTATATTTTTATCTATGTTGTTGAAACGAGGACTTATAAAGAATTTGCTTTTTGTTGATCCTGAATAGATAACTGTTAACAAAGTAAACAAAATATGCAGCGATCACACACTTAAAAGGAACGAGACAAAGCATGCAATTGACTTTAATTGAGTCTTTTTTATTATCTTTTGGGAGACCTCAAGGTTCATTTAAAGATGGCCATGCAATGGCCCTGTGGCCGTCTGTGGATAGCGTGTGAAGGTGTCCTCTCCCACCCGGGCTGCCAGCCAGCGATCATCGCAGCCGTCAACCTTTTGGCGGTACACCCATGTGGTATGGAGTTCAACATGACCGCCACAGATGACGCATTGGGCTGTGGATAGCACAAAGAAACTCAATATGTACCTGTCAGACGACAGAGCTTCTGACTGGAGTGCTGCTTCTTGCCGCAAGCAGTACTCCAGTCAGAAGCTCTGAGGAAGATGCCTGATAGACATCGACATCATAAGCAGGTAAGAGACGCTCCTGGTTGGAAGAAGAAGGAAATTCCAATATTTATTTATTTATTTATTTATTTACTTGCCAATGATACAACTCATTACACGGATCTACCTAGGCAGCTTTGGGCTGGTAGCGGCAGATCCACAGAGATACAGACGAACATACATCATCGGTCGACGTGATCGCACATGTTCGCACATGTTAACACACGACGGGGTCATACCGCCCCTTACGGGGTGACATACCCTTTCATATGCGCCAGGTCTCCCGTCCGGGTGAATGATGAATATCCTATGTTCTACGAGCCTGATGCGATTTCATCTCAAGCGTGCTGCTTTAATTTGTTCCCTTGGTTACAAGCATATGATATTTACCTGTCCATGCTGAGGTGGACCGACTGTAGTTCACGATCCAGGCAAACGTTCCGTGAGGATCTCCCACAGACCTGGACATCACCAATCCAGGTGGCGAGTTCCCTGCCGCCCCCTGTAGGCCCATAAAAGTCTTTCGTCTTAGATGATTCAAGATAAAGTGAAGAACTACACTAGACCAAGCACTACAAACAATTTAGAACATTTGGGATCCCCTTGTTTGTTAAAGCCTCTTCCTGCCTCGTGGAAGTTTTTTTTAGTTTAGAATATATGTAGCTTTTGGACCTGACAGAAACATTACAGAATATAGTCAGCTAGATAAATCAATGTCGCATCGCTTTGAACAATAGTTTTGTCTTAGTTTAACTGCGGATTTTAGTATAAAATCTCCAGCTTTTGAGTTTTTATAGACATGTACATGTAGGTGTACCTGGGTAGACTCCACCGCTGTCCCGTAAAAGCCGGTGATGATCGTGCCGTTCTGCACCAGCGTCATCTGGGAGCCGAGGTTGTTGTACCAGAGTCCGGTGATGTCCTCACACGGATTGGCGTCTAGACAAAAACAATCGTTTGTACGCAGACGTACCCATTGATTAAGCCTCTCTTATACATATCCGACCATAGACCCTACCGCAGGCAAGGTGGGCTGCGGTTAATAGTTGTTGTGGGCGCCGTGGCTGGTTAGGCTTAGGTCACATTTCCAAACTGGGGCCCGGCCGGGCAGCTTTGGGGAGCGAAAAGAATGGTGTAAAAGACATCAAAATACACATTGTGTCAAAATATGATTCATGGGCATGATTTGTGTATATTTCTAGGTATATATCTTGATTTTTTATTTCCTAAAGCATCCCGCCCGGGCCCCGGTTTGGAAATGTGACCAAAGCCTTAGGCCTACGTCACATTTCCAAACCGGGGCCCGACCGGGCAGCTTGAGAAAACGAAAAATAGAAATGTATACGTAAAAATATACACATATAATGCCCACGGCTATTCTCTTTACGTCTTGTGTAATTTGGTGCCTTTTATATCATACTTTCAGTTCCCAAAAGCTGCCCGGACAGGCCCCTTTGTGGAAATGTGACCTTAGCTTTACTGGTCGGCTCTGCTAGCGATCGAATATTTCAAAAGGGTGGACGGGAGGTTTGGAATTTTTTGGGAACGGGTTGAGGGCGGTTTGGCTTGTGGAGTAAGGCACGATTTACACTTGTAGTTTTATCTGTAGTACTACAGATCGTAGTCTACTACTGTAGTAGACTACAGATTTTTTCTGGGTATAAACAGAAACGAAGTGTAGTCTACTACTGTAGTCTACTACACCCTCCGAGGCTGTAGTACTACAGTTCAGCGGACGTTCTATGAGAATTCGAACCGGGTGTAAACAGAAACTGTAGTAGACTACAGCTGACTGACGTCAACCGCCTCAGTCGCCTCCTGCGATGCATACATTCTTGGCGCGTCTGGTTGAAAACCTGGGTCATGAATAACAGGATAAACACCTGCTGAATCATGAACATAATGGCTTCCGCCTCTCCCGTCATTTTGATCCGTCTGGTGGTCAAAATTGGACACTTTTGACACAGCAGGAAGGATATGAAGAAGACCTAAGAAATTGATCTGTTCGATCTGGCGTAATTCGAAACGAACGCGTGTTCTGTTTGGGTCATCTGCGGTCATTGTACTATTTTCTATTGTCAGGGCCTATTTTTCAGGGTGTCTTGTATTAGAAAAAATGCTCCTTTTTCACAAATATAAGATTCCCGCGCCCTGCCAAGAGTCACAGATCACATTCGGTCACAACAATTTCTCCGCAATCATCGCAGCACCTGTGTCTCACTCGGCGCCATGCTGTAGACTACTACACGACACACTACTATGTG
>NC_049988.1:15124778-15126032 GCF_000003815.2 Branchiostoma floridae
GGCACTCTGAAAAATAGGCATGACAATAGAATATAGTACATTGACCGCAGATGACCCAAATAAAACACGCGTACGTTTCGAATTACACCAGATCGAACAGCATCAATTTTTTGGTCTTCTTCACTCTTCCTGTTGTGTCAAAAGTGCCAATTTTGACCACCGGACGGATCAAAATGACGGGAGAGGCGGAGGTCATTATGTTCATGTTGCAATGTTACCCAGGTTTTCAACCAGACACGCCAAGAACGTATGCAGCGCAGGAGGCGACTGACGCGGTTGGCGTCAGTCAGCTGTAGTCTACTACAGTTTCTGTTTACACCCTTACACTTAATGGAAAAAAATTTCTACCGCCATAGATAATTCAGAATACACAATAGGAATCTTTCTCGATCTATCAAAAGCATTTGATACGGTTAATCATTCCATTCTACTCAATAAACTAAAACGATACGGTATATGTGACTCCGCAATAAAATGGTTCTCGTCTTATCTATCCAATAGACAACAATACGTAGCTCTTAACGATAATAAATCACAACCCAAAATAATAGAATGTGGTGTCCCACAGGGTTCGATATTAGGACCTCTACTTTTTCTGATTTATATAAATGATCTCGAAAAAGCATCCTCAATTATATTCTTTATCCTATTTGCAGATGATTCAAATCTTTTTCTTTCAAACTCGAATTTTGATACGCTAGTAAAACTTGCTAACGAAGAAATGAAAAAGGTTATGTCGTGGTTTGAGGCAAATAAATTATCAGTAAATGTTAAGAAGACATATTATCTAATTTTCTGTAATAGAAATAAAACCTATAACAAAAGTGCCAAAATCCTTTTAAAAAGTGTGCCCCTGTCTCAAGAGAGTCAAGCCAAATTCTTAGGTATAATCATTGATGATCGACTGACCTGGAAATCGCATATAACTATGTTAGGTAAAAAGATTTCAAAAACTATCGGTATCATTGGAAAACTTAAACATATTCTTACTCAAAAAACCATTATTACCATATATAATAGTTTAATATACCCGTATCTAACCTACGGGAATATAGTCTGGGGATGCGCCTACAAAACCACACTACAGCCCCTGATATTGCTCCAAAAAAAGATTTGTTCGTTCAGCCACGGGCGGCAGTTTTCATGCACATTCTGCACCTTTGTTTACAAAACTTAAGATTTTGAATATTTTTGATATCAACAGACTTCATCTGATGCTATTTACATTTAAATTCCTAAACTGTTCTCTTCCAG
>NC_049988.1:15126510-15134876 GCF_000003815.2 Branchiostoma floridae
CAACGATTTAAATTGTTGCTTTTAATTTTTTCCTTAACTTCTCCATTTGATAGCAGAAGTTTTTATTTAGTTGATATATTTCCCCTGCTTTTAATAATTTAATTGTTATTTAGCTTCTCTATTTGATGGCTTTTTTGTGTTAATTTAGTTGATACATTTCCCTTGTTTTATCATCAATTGTCTATCACCTCAATTATTTCCCTAGCATTGCATACGCTATAGGAGGAGGGCTCGCATAAGCCGTTAGGCTTCCTCCCTTCCTCCCGCACAGTATTTGTTTTATCCAATGTACATTTCTCTGTTTTTGTATTCTACGTGCGAATAAATAAACTCAAACTCAAACTCAAACCCTGTTCGAACGTCCGCTGAACTGTAGTACTACAGCCTCGGAGGGTGTAGTAGACTACAGCCCGATTTACACTTGTTTCTTGAATCTGTAGTACTACACATCGTAGTCTACTACTGTAGTAGACTACAGATTCGCGTCCGGTTTACACTCACTGACAGAGAGCATAGCGGGACACCTGCTGTTCTTTGATTACGGAGAAACTGTAGTGACTGAATGTGACCTTTGACACTTGGCGGGCGCGGGAATCTTATATTTGTGAAAAAAGGTTTTTTTTCTAATACAAGGCACTCTGAAAAATAGGCCATGACAATAGAAAATAGTACATTGACCGCAGATGACCCATATAAAACACGCGCACGTTTCGAATTACACCAGATCGAACAGCATCAATTTTTTGGTCTTCTTCACTCTTCCTGTTGTGTCAAAAGTGCCAATTTTGACCACCGGACGGATCAAAATGACGGGAGAGGCGGAGGTCATTATGTTCATGTTGCAGTGTTACCCAGGTTTTCAACCAGACACGCCAAGAACGTATGCAGCGCAGGAGGCGACTGACGCGGTTGGCGTCAGTCAGCTGTAGTCTACTACAGTTTCTGTTTACACCCTGTTCGAATTCTCATAGAACGTCCGCTGAACTGTAGTACTACAGCCTCGGAGGGTGTAGTAGACTACAGTAGTAGACTACACTTCATTTCTGTTTACACCCAGAAAAAATCTGTAGGCTACTACAGTAGTAGACTACGATCTGTAGTACTACAGATAAAACTACAAGTGTAAATCGTGCCTAAGGCCACCTGGACAACTCACAATCTTCTCGAATCCCACAGTGCCGCACCGGTGCCCCAAGTGCAGTGAGATACAACCTTAGGTAGCTGGTATGGAAAGTTTGCTACTACAGTCGGAAAGGTTGATACTTGCTGGAAGTTTTGGGGGATCGGGTGCATATGTTAGTCAGTATGCGTGAGCCCTGCTTCATGGGCTGGCAATTTGCTGTTGCCTACCGGTCGTTAAACTGTCTTTAAAAAGTGGACAGGCGTAGACTTGTCCAGCTGTTCCCAACCATACGCTGACCAAAAGTTGGGGGTTGTCGTGGAAAGGTCCTAATATGCAACCAATAATAAAGCTTAAGTAACACGGGTGTGCGGTACTCACCTATTTCCAGGAGACGCAGCTGCCAGAGCCACAAACAGAAGAAGGCAGAGACTCATGGTTGGTTATCCGGGGTCAATGACTGCATGGAAATTAAAAGCTGAAAGGTTAGCGGGAGCCCTTCTCGCCATCGCAAGGGATTAACAGCTTTATGTTGACCTAAAGGTAAAGTTTCCAGAACAATTCGCCTAGACATGGTGCTAGAGTCAGAATCTACAAACAAGTGGTTCTGATGAAATAAACAGTTACTTGGGAAGAGCGCATAGAGAAGCCAATGAACGGGAAAAGTCGAAGTGCGCTGAGGTTCTGGTAAAAGCCAGAGCAAAGAATTAAGATCCCGGTGTGTACCGGTGGTGATTGGTTTCGGGGGGTTCGCAGGGTAATCTTTGTCTCGTTTGCTAAAACTCCTTTGAGTGATAGGTTTCCGGTTTATTTATGACATATATCAGTGGCATAAGAAGGCCTCTAGCCCCATGTGTTCTTCTGTGATACTTTATGATGCGCATGCATTGGCTATTGCCTTGGCGTCCTTAACCGAAGTAAACCAGTCGGTACGAATGAATTACCAGAGGTAAATCATAGCAACGCGGCCTTCTGTTCACAATGATGAAGCGAAGCATGTGAAACTTTTTTATAGTATATCTTAACAGTTTGCTTGCGTGTGTTACACTGGAATATGCGAAACGTTGCTAACAGATTAGCTTGCCTAAAGCATTTTGTTGTTGATCGACGTTTAAATTATTTCCTGTTGGTGCAATGCATGATGAAAGGGAGAGAGAGAGAGAGAGAGAGAGAGAGAGAGTTAAAGGAAGAGGGACTTACCTATCTTGAAGTGAAGTCTGAGTTTCGGTCGCACGGCGTGGGTGGAAAATTTAGCCGTATATAGACCTAACACGTGGGAACTTGAACACCTTTTATTTGGAAAAGATTAGTCACTAAATGACTAATCACACATTCATGGTCGTTATCATTATTTCCTGTCGGATACATACCAACATTAGCATACATCTTTTGTTTACTTCGTGCTGTTTGTTCCGATTTTCATACCTGTTTTAAATGTTTTTTGTGCATAAAATGCCAAAAACATCTAAATAACAAAAAGACGAACTTCCGAATATTCAATTTTGCAGTCCTCATCAAATTTGAAAGCCAGACCGCTTATTAGAAAAACAAGATATCGAAGCCTTCATCACAACTTCCTTTACGGTAAAGATTTCGGAATGCTAGGTGCAGCCCGAAGGGGAAGAGTTTTCCTACGAAAATGCTTTAAAACTGAAGCTTAGAACCTGGTCATTTTTTAAAATCGAAGTCCGATTTCCCCTACCCTTGTGAAAGGCTAAGTTGCCGCCGTTTTCGGCGCTCTGTTGATGGTAGCTATTGATTTACGACCATAAGTAAATTTTGGGGCCATGCACGGTTGTTAATTCTACACCCGTTCGTCCTACCGGTCAGGGTAAGGTGAAATGGCTTGAAATGCAAAGATGTGAAGAAAAAATAATCCAACATTCGGTATACCATACTCTCTGTCTTCAGTTACTTCCTTCTTTTGCCAGATTTTGCTCCCTATCGCCAAATTTCTTCTAGCGTGGACGAAATGATTAATTTATTTTGGTGAAAGGTAGATGGACGGACGGCATTGACGGATGGCATTGACGGACCAAGAAGTCGACAGCCGGAGAATGGAAGGGTTTTTTGTTTTCACCTCATCTTCTCGAATTTGCTGAGAAGCGTTTCAATAACCTTTATCTGATACTGAGTCTGCATTTCGCTTACGCTGGAAGAAAATTTATGAAAGCAAGCAAAATCTGACGATGAGAAGGAAGTTTCCTTGTTGGCACTACCAACTAGCTACAATGGCAAAGAGCTGACGTTTGAGATCATAGCAGACAGCTGGCGGAAGATATCCGGCTGTGTGCAGTGCCAAGTTCACATAGGGGGAGTATAAAAGGTCCTAAGTTTCACAAGTTTCCAGCGGTCGAGATAGAGGTGACAACGTGGTTCAGCTCTTCACGCAGAGTCGCTGTTCTGATATACAGGTTGGTGCTCTTCTTGTTTTCTTTATGTTTGCCAGAACAGTTGCGTTGTGTATTGCTGTTGTTGGAGATTGAAGGGTGGTCTCTAAACACGTTTTCCATCTATCACATTTAGTGCCAAGCAAAAATCTGTATCTGTACGTTTTCCCTCGGCTGAAGTGCTGTGCAACAGGATAAAAACTGAACCATCTTATTTCAAAATCGATTGACACATGTGCTGTATGCGGGTACCAGCAATTTTGTAAGACACACAATACAGAAATGGATGGTTCCGTGTATACCTGGCTCGAAATGTAGTATATACGCCGGACATACTTGTTTAGATATAGCAGGTTCATTGACAAAAGTTGAAGTCACGCTAACTTTCAGCTTTTAAATTTCAGTTATTGACCCCGGACAATCAACCATGAGACTCTGTCTTCTTCTGTTTGTGGCTGTGGCATCTGCATCTCCTGCGAATGGGTGGGTGCCGTTCATCCTTCTTACTTTAGCTTTATTATTAGTTGCATATTTAGGACCTTCTCTCGACAACCCCCAACCTCTGGTAAGCGGATCCGGAGTGTTGGGTACAATTGGACCAGACTACGCCTGTCCACTACAAATATCCTCATTATCTGCTTCACTGTCCTAATTATGTTCAACAACATACACTCCTCTTAGACAGACTTGAAAACCTGAATATTCCTATGTTAGATTTAAATTAGTTAACTGATAGTTCTTTTGTTTATCTGCTACTTAAAGGATCGGCTTTACTGACATCTGATATAAATTCCCAAATTCTCTCCATAACTCAATCATATTTATCCGAAACAAAACGATTTTAAAATTGCTTTTTGACTATCCTTATCATTTACTATTGGTAACATAAGTTTATCCGTCCGTTTCTTTTTAGAATTAGGCGTTCCCGTACCCGTTTCATCTTTTTTGTCCTATGTTGTGTTGTTATTTTGTCTAGTGGTGTCTTTAATATAAGCCTGTGTGCTTGAGTGGGGGCACCACTATGTTTTGTACTGTATTAATGTAGCAATAAAAAAAATATTCTAAGACAATTTGACGAAGGACAGGCGGCAGCAAGCGGTCTCCTCACGACTTACATATACACCGGAGCTCCCAAAAGTCCAAAAACTATTGACCTCTAGATCTCATCCTTCCACCCAACACTCAGAACCTTACCTGGTTGTCACGACTAGTGGACAGCAGGCTGAAGTAGGCTATTTGGAATGGGATATATGATAATGCTGAGGGTCTCCAGCAATGCGCTTATACGTAGGTAGTCAATTAGCATTACGAAAATCAACAATTCTTTTACGTTCAATTCGCAGGCAGGCCGATGTCAGTGACGCCCCATCCATGAGCAATGGCACTGGTAAGTGGAGAATGTTGTAGAACTCCAGATTGTTTCTGAATGACTCCCAACCACAGGCTAACTAGTCCTCAACTGTCTCCCAAACTATTACAGACATCTCGTCCACTCGTTTGAGATATTCTAATATTCATGACTACCATCTTATTAGCCGACTATGCCGAACAGTTCACACAAGTTCGTCTGACCGAACCTGTTATACTATAGGGGCTGACGGGCTGTGGTGACCATATACACGAACGAGTATTTCAGAAACTCAAAACCTACATTTCCCCCACAAAACGATTTGATATTTCTTCCAGTTTAATTACCCAGACCTCTCTCTATGTCGCGAACTTGATGTTATTTAATCTGAAGATATTGGTTATAATATCTGTGCCTCTTTATGTTATCTATTAAGTTTGGTTTCCAAAGCATACTTGATATGTGAATGTTTTTATGCATCAACGCGTTACTTTAAAATTGGAACTGGGAGTCAAGGTTTAACGGATCGATGAAATGTTATGTTTCTGGTAACCAAAACCAGCATCAGCGCCGTTGCCTGGGCTGTCCATTGTAATGTACTGTTGCAATTCAGTTTTAATCTATGACTTAACTGTCAACCACAGCCGAGTTTGCCCGCGAGAGGGTCTATGACTATGGTCGGCTACATATACATGTAATAGAGGCTTGGTCAATGTATCTGGCACATCTGCGTACAAACAATTATTTTTGTCTAGACGCCAATCCTTGTGAGGACATCACCGGACTCTGGTTCCCAGATGACTCTGGTGCAGAACGGCACGATCATCACCGGCTTTTACGGGACAGCGGTGGAGTCTACCAAGGTATAAAAGTCGAAAGCTTAAGCCATTCAAGTTTAACGAAGACAAGATTGTTGAGACATGATTGATGAGACATTGATGAATCTAGCTGAATATTCTGTCAGGTTCGAAAGCTGCTTCTGTTGCCAGGAAGAAGCTCTAACAAACTAGAGGATCCCAACTGTTGAAAATTGTTTGTAAGGTCAGATCTAGTTAGCTCTTCACTTCATGTTGAATCATTTGAAACGAAAAAATTTTATGGCCCTACAGGGGGCGGCTGGATACACGCCACCTGAGTTGCTGATGTCCAGACCTGTGGAGAATCCACATGGAACGTTTGCCTGGATCGTGATCTGGAGCAACGGTCGGTCCACCACAGCATGGACAGGTAAATATCAAACTCTAACCCACGCAAACAAAATAAAGCGGCAAACACCCGTTTGAAAATTTCATCAGGTTTGGTCCATTTTTTTTCTTCTTCTCACAGCCAATAGCGTCTCTTACTTGCTTGTCTCTCAGACACCTTCTTCAGAGCTTCTGACTGCAGTGCTGCTTGCTAGTATGCTTAAGACGCTACTGGCTTTGACAAAAAGAAAAGTCCAATATCCCAAAACGAAATACTCTTTCATTTCCGTTCATAATTTACATGATACTGGTACACTTTAAGCACTTTGATGTATTGGGTATGACTTAGGTTGTCGTCAGACACGTCGTGTGATCGTCGTGCGATTTTGATTCCATGTATAGAGTTTTTATGTGACAGAACTAACAACTGACAAACATTTGGGCAGCTTTTTATGTAGAGAGACAGTTGAACGTTGCAGCATCCAAAGAAGGTCACTAATTTAGCTAACGTACAATGTATGTGACCGCGCTTTTAACCAACTCTTTAATCTTTTCTCAAACGTTGTGTCCTCGATTGACTGATATAGGAAATCTGCCGTCTGACAGGTATATATTTCCTTTGTGCTATCCACAGCCCAATGTGTCATCTGTGGCGACCATGCTGAACTCCACACCACATGGCTGCTCCGCTCCAAGGTTGACGGCTGCGATGATCGCTGGAAGGCGACCCGGGTGGGAGAGGACACCTTCACCCGTTATTCACAGACGGAGATAGAGCCCTTACATGGTAATCTTTAAATGAGTGCATTGAGGTCTTCCGATGAGTGGTCATATTGAGAAAATATACTCTCGAGATCCAACAATGCCAGTCATAAGGCCGAATTGATGTTAGACTTTACATCATTTAAAAATCAACGTACAAGTAAATAAGACGTAATTACAAATCTATCTTAAAAGCAAGGCGTGATTTAAAGCAAACTGCTTGGTAAGAGACACGTTTTCGACATTGATACGTTCAAACTACTCTAAAGTATGATTACATATAACACGACAACAATATACGACTCAATGTTACGTGCATATAGTCGCGAATTGTTTATCAGCCGAGTCATGTGGCGTTTGGCACTCGCGAAAGATCATCAAAAAGGCTCAATTAAAGTCTTGTGTAATCGCATGATGTGTCTCGTTTCTTTTTATGTGTGTGGTCGCTGAATTACGCCTTTCGTAATTCAAGAGCTATCTAACATCCAAAAATGGTGGTCATAGCTTGTTCGGAACACATGATGTCAAAATATGAAGTTCTGCTGCAGTGCAAAGGGAAACCACTAGGGGGACCGAAATCTAATGATTTCCAGATTTTGTCACCCCCCACCAACACACCAAGTATGACAGCATTCCATCCAGCCGGTTTAGTTATCTTGTTGACAGACGCACACACACTGTCTGACCTGAAGTTCTCATACAACATGAAAGGGGACGCTCGTAACAAGGAAGACAGAATATGCAATGTTGAGGTCGAGTTGTGCAAGAACTAGATGAGAACACCAACAACTCATGATCATTCTTTTAGATAATTCAACCCTTTGAATAAGCTACAATCCTGACATTTGGCGTTCAATACATGGTAATATCTCATACAATGTGAAAAGGTGCGCTCCTGACAAGTAAAACAGAACATAGTTTAGCTCGTACCTTAATGTTGTGTGAGGGTTCAGATACAATTACAGAAAATACTACCATTCATACTAAGCAGCTAAGGCATTATTCTACTGGAGCTTTGGACAAGAAATGAGTGGCCAAGACACCATCGGTCATTAGAAGGTCTTGGAGACCATTGAGCGCGTAGGCTTAGGTCACATTTCCAAACCGGGGCCCGGCCGGAATGTTTATAAAAACGAGAAAATAAACTGTATACCAAGAAATATACACAAATTGTCCCCATGAATCCTCTGTTGACATTTTTTTTTTTTTTATGTCTTTCATATCATTCTTTTTCCTCCCGAAAGCTGCACGGCCGGACCCCGGTTTGGAAATGTGACCTAAGCCTTACTGATAGACCGTCGGGAGATCTTTACATGTAGAAGCCTGTCTCGCCTTTATAAAAAATTCCCACTCCAAATGCATACACGTAGGGCGTTCCAATGCCACAAACAACACTCTGAGAATTCACATGCTGAAATTGCCTAGTAAATGTATTGTCATGCAATCCCTTCCACTCAATTCGCAGAAAATGCAATAAACAACACAAATACTTTTCTTTCTAACATCGCTTCGTCATTTATCAACACCTGAAAAATAAAGTACGACTGGATATGGATAAAGGA
>NC_049988.1:15135165-15236747 GCF_000003815.2 Branchiostoma floridae
AGCAAACAGTCGGCATTGTTTTGGGTTGTGACCAGGCAGAGATCTGAAGATGGATGAGATTACGATCTTGGTTTTTGATCCGGCTGTGTGTTTTTTATGAATGCGTGCTTTGGTGAAGAAAAGGTTTGAAGTTGAAAATAATAGCGTGTCCAAGAAGCTTTGGTATTGATGTTTTTGGTTTATATTGGACGTAAAGCAAAGGGTTATGCATGTGGCAACGTTAGATGGCAAGTACAGCATATATAACAAGGTAGTCTATCTAAGGATGGTATCTCAATACACTTGGGGTAACGGTGCGGCACTGTGAGGTTCAAAAGATTACTCAACGAATTTCAGAGATAAAGAACGAATTTTCTTACGTTTAGTGAATTTTGTTGTCTTCTAAGTCTTTTACGTATTGCGCAATATCTTAATTATTAAAAAAAAAATCGGCGAAAATAACACAACAGTGCCGCAGTGAACGAACACCGCACAGCCGCACCGGTGCCCAAAGGGCAGTGACATACCACCTTAAAGGATTAGCATTTGAGATGCACCCTATGTGATGTAATAGACGAGTAGGTGGCAATAAGAACTCCAGTCTCACTGTGTGTGTACCGAGTCAGGCTTTCAAAGGAGCCCTCTCCTAGAAGTGTGGTTTAGAAGGGATACAAGGACTCTAAATGTCTCTCTGTGTAAACTGGAGCTCTGTCTCTTACTGTCATTGACTCGAGAGTACACCGTTATAATTGGCACCATGCAAACACTCGGTCCATCGGGAGGTCTTTCATCTATTCATTAGACTACCCACTGTAGAGTCATGGAGGATGTCACATTGTTACTTTGTGTTCTCAGCGCGTCTTTCATGATCATTTCTTTCGTGGTCTTTTTGTTTTCATTCAGCAATGGTGACGGTGTTGATTTTAGGAAGAAGAGTCGAACATTTCTTTGAAAGTCTTTATGAGTTATCAACTTTTCATCTCGTTTTTAACGCAGCCAGGGAACAAATTTTACACTATGAAAGTTTTTTGTATCGTGTGTTTTGTTATTTTTGAAATCTTAGCCTTTTCCTGTTTATTTTTGCGGTACTTTTGTGGTTATTGATTAAATTGTTATAACTGTTTAAGCCATAGAAGAATATATCTAAGTATTCAATCTTTTCAGTCTCATTATAGCTGAATTGAAATACTGTATTGAAGTATCAACATATCAACTACAGTTACGTAACTGCATCTGAATGTTCCAAAATAAGGAAAAATATCCAATTTGATTCTATCGAAAGACAGGAATAGGCCTTTCTAAAATCGTTTTCACGGTCGATTTATACTGAAAAGTGGCTAAATACCCCTTCAAACGTCCTCAAACATAGTCTGACATGTTTGTTCCTCCGGATCCATTCTAGCGAACGTTGACCTCTTGTCCATTCAACAGAGCGGAGGAGACGGCTGTACAAACTTTCTTGGCATTCTTTAAGGAATTAGGTGAGCCTCTCGAAGAAAAGAAACAGTCTAGAGAAAGAGAGGGAAAGTACACAGTTCTAAGCGCGTGCTTCAAACCTCATAGAGGGTTTCGTGTTCTTCTAAGTTCCTTCTAGGATTTTCAGACATACTACACACCCTGTGCCCATTTTCTCTCAAGCCTGTCTTCCTTAGTCTGTTTAATACTACCCCTGTCACATTATCCACGATCTTGGGGCGTATTGATGGAAGATCGACCATATCTAAGATCCACAGAAGTATTTTTCACCTGAAAACCGTTCCTGTCACATATATAAGCCATACTTTGTACATTTTACAATTGTTGTGCAATGAAGTTATTATTATAAGCGAGGCTCGGGTGATTGCCGCAGAATCCTCGTCCGATCGATTTTCGCCAAATGTGACAGGGGTATCATACAAACTCTGCTGTCCGGAACTGCAACTGGCCCTCCCCGTTGGGCGGGCTGCTAAAAGCGAGATTTAATCAGGCTAGTCTTCCTTAAAGAAAACACAAACTATAGGTATGATTTGCACGAGTTTCAGCAACTTGACACAACGGAATCTGCTTATTGAATGTAGTGGAAACAACTTCGGTAATATCATCTCTGTTGACTGGTGTAATTGAGCAAATATAGCATAAAGTGTAGATCTGTTGTCAACCAGAGTCAATACCTTTGCGGGTGGGCGTTGCAGTAGCATAATCACTGTACTGGTAAACACAATAAATCCATCATATACTTGAGTAGTCAGTAAGCTTAAACTTACGGTCATTGACCCCTCGGTAATGTCAAGGAAAAATCTACTCAACCAGATCCTACCTTAAGGCCAGCTTTATTTGTGCCAAACATCTGACATTGTGAGGGAGGATTTACCAGTCCACTGGAATTGTTTAGACCTACTCTTGCGTCTGATTGAATTTCCTATACGTTAATCTCCGATGCAAGGTTTTGTTTAATTACCTTAGCGAAGGAGGTTCAACTTCGACAATGGTACTATTTGGTGGTACTGTTTTTGGTGGTGCTGTTTTAGGTGGTCCTGTTTTTGGTGCTACTGTTTTTGGTGCTACTGTTTTTAATTCCATGAGAAATTGAGATATAGATTTGGGTATGTCTGTTTGTCTTTCTGTCTGCCTATTTTGTTTCCGGATTTTTTGTAGTCAGCATAGTTCAACAACCTCTGGATGGATAATGATGATATTTTGTATATTTGGATGTGTGCTCCCATCTATACCTCATAGTCCTTCGATGGATTTGTATAAATTTCGACTGAAATGGGTAGTTATTGAGGTCCCAAAAATATGGCGACTAGCAGTATTTGAGGTATCACAGGCCAACAACCTCTTCCCAAATGTAGTTTGTAAGATAACTTAAGGTTGTGTAATTGTCAAAATGGTAAAAAAAAGTCAAGATTTCAAAAACCGTAAAGCTCTGGCTATAACTGCCAAATTAAAGCATTACTAACAGAAATTTACAGTGCGTACATTCGGTGTTGGCAACATATGTTTAATGTAGAAGTAAACCAGACTATTAGAAAGTGGTTAAAAGTACTTTCACCCTCAACACACAAACAATGTTTGTTCAGGTTTATACACTTCATCTTGGATGGCACTTATTAAAACAAAGTCGCCTCTTAACAAAGTAGAACACTTTGAAAGTCTTGCATGCTTGTCCCGTGTGGTCATGTTGTATCCATCGATCGGTCGCTCACGTGTTTCTGTTCTTCAGCACAGACGTCTTTTGTGTTTTAAGAACAACACTTGTAACTCAATCTTCCTCTTGCGAATGTTATGAGTTATTTTCCGGTTGGCTGGTGGGGTTGCTAATTCAGTTAGCCAGCTTCTAAGTCTTTCCTAAGTTGTTTTTTTTTCTTTCATTCATTTCCCGTAACAAGATAGCTGAAGTTTCTACAACATTTGTACGACTCTCCCAAGAATGCCCTCAGATTGCGATCGTACGACAATCGTACGACAGATGTGACCAGACACTATGCTTTTCATAGATTCACTGAATGATCGTTGGTGTACGTATCTCCAGTTTCCAGTACAGTTAATGACGTTCGTCCCACATGCTAGGTTCCTACTTAAAGGAAATCTAATGTTAGTGTTGTCGTTTGCTTTTCAAAAAAGCAATTTCCAAATACATAGAAGTTTAGTTCAGTTCAGTCAATCCTTGTGAAACTACCGTAAAATGTTGTGTGAGAAATTATCAATACAATTATCCATACCTAAATGGCTACCAGTCATTACAATAATTCAATTCCTCACAAGTGCCACAACAATGTCACATAACACGATAATCTAATAAATACCTCATTCGTTCCACCAAGATTCTAATTCCCATGACGTCATAGTTTTAATAGAGTTATCACTAATGTGATGGAAAGATAAGTTACTAAATGTACTTATGTGAAACTACGCTCTCACCGTAATTATGTCATTGCGGATACAGATGTTACCTCAAATCAAATAACTGGGAATACTACAAGAGTGGCTAAGTACAACGAGCATTTTTTTCTTTATACAAATGATTGCACAATGAAAACATTAGCGGATTTCCTACTACAGTGTCTGTGAAAACCCCACTTGTTTGTTTAAATGTAAGGCTCATGTTGGAGTTTCTCACGGGGGATTTGAAGGCTAAACGGCTTACTTTAATTTGTATTTATAACGACCATTTTCTTCGTTTGAAGGCACACATTGAATAAAAGCTGCTTCTTCTTAGATAAGTTGATAAGGTAATGAATGAGGTGGACTTATGCATTTGCAGCAAAAACAAGTATCATTTTAAGATATTTGTGTAAGTACATATAATAAGTGTGAACTATTTGGGAAATTGGTACATACACATGGATTTGTATAATTAGTTAACGTTTAACAGAAACATAATTGATAAAAGGGACCCATGTTGTGTTGTAGTGGGGCAGACAGTCTTCTTCTCTCTGAGAATAGTGCCACTCATTTTGACCATGACACGCCAATTTTGTTACTGAACATTCCACGCTGCAATTATCAGACCCAGACGCCATTGTTGTACCTCACAACAGTTGCCCATAACTTCACAAACACGTCACAGGGATTATCTCATCCTAATCCCGTGTTTCGGACGGATCGAAAACACCTGTGGGTCAAGGAGAGATCCTTTCCGTTCCGATTGTTGTGTTGACCACTCCACGTGTTGCGGTAACCTCTCCGTCTGAAAGGGAAAATGGAGAAGTTGAATGGGACGGAGGTCCTGTTACTTTCTCGCTGTTTACTAAACGGCTCTCTTTTCACTTTCTATGGTTTTGTTTGGGCAAAAACGCGCGGAATGGCAATGTGCCTTTGATTCTTTCATTCCTTTTTTCTTTCTTATCTCTACTTGTCTATTCCCTTCTTCTTGTTTTGCTCTCCTTTCTCTTGTCCTTTCTTTCTTTCTTTCCTTCTTTCCTTCTTTCTTTCTTTCTCCTCTATTTCCTTATTGCCCTGTTTCTTGTTTATCAATTTGCTTCCCTTTCTGTTGTCCTTTCCATCTTTCTTCCTTCCTGTCTTCCTTTCTCTCTTCCTTTTTTGTTTCTTTTTCTTTTATTCTTGGTTTCCTTCTTTCTTTGCTTTCTGTCCTTTCTTTTCTTTCTTTCCTTTCTTTGCTTTCTTTCTTTCCTTCCTTTTTTGCTTTCTTTCCTTCCTTTCTTTGCTTGCTTTCTTTCCTTTCTTTCTTTCCCTTCTTTTTTTCTTTTTCTTTCTTTGTTTTCTTTCTATCCTTTCTTTCTTAACGGCTATAAGCGTCAGTGTCAGGTCGACAGAAAGGGTTAAATTCCTCCACGACTGGAAAGCCGTTAAGTCTCACACGGGTCATGTCATGCTAACAAACGAACCGGAAAAAGCAAAGAGACTGTTCTGACTGTTCACTTAAGATTTATGTTCATCGACTTGAGAGAAATCACTACGAACTCTATTCAAAACAGCTGGTGTCGACGTCTTTTTACCTAGCAGCAAATCTCTAAGTACATCTATAATTTCACAAATTGTCAGTTGACAAAGAAATAGCAGCTGACCCTAAAGTAGATTCAATTTGACCCCAATTTCGGTAAATGTTTTCAGTCAACTTTCCGAACAATCGAGCGATACCTGTTTTCGTCGACTCGGGTAAGAGGGAGAGAAATTACTGCGAACTCTATCCAAAAGTGTTTGCGTCTTTTTACCTCGTAGCAAATCCGTAGCTAAGAACATACATAGTTTCACAAGTTGTCAGTTGATGACAAAGAAATAACCACTGCGTGACCCTAAAATAAATTCAATTTTGACCCCCATTTCGGTACATGTTTTCCGTCCACTTTCCGAACAATCGAGCGATATTTGAGCAAGATCCGGAGCGATACAGGCCGAGCATTCGCCCTAACACGAACACAAACACACGGACCTAACCTAATTATCTGAGAACAAATACCCTCCCAGATATGCTTCCTGTTAAGTGGTGGCCGAAAAATTGACCCAACTGGAGGCCGGGGCAAACGACCTTTTCAAAGTCTGATTAGCGAACGCGCTACCGGCAGTGAATGCGTTTACAAATTAGCGTCAGGTCGTTGCTAGGCAACAAGTGGCTGAGCGTTGTTTTAAGAGCTCTCGCTAACCCTTGTGTAGCCCACTTCAGAGGCAGTCACGACACGAGAAGGACAAAAACCCGCGGTGTAGATTGCTTACCGACAAGGGGACGGCGTTTGTTCGGGACCAATCCTACATCCAGGCGGCGAGTTTTGACGGGGGCCGCGCTCGGTGGTGTGAATGGTACCCGACACAGGTGGGCGTGAACATATGGTAAGTATTGCGGTAGAATAAGACAAAAGTATGGACTGTGTTTATAAGAACATGCACTACAAAATCTAGACTTACAAGCAGTTTTAGGAATATACTTGAGCCAAAAAGCTGGGGTAAGATTTTACAAATGTCATCATACTCGCTCCCGTAACCTTACAGAGAATATCTAGTGAGTACGCTACTAGGAAAGGGCAACGTATTAATAGGTTTTGTTTTTACAAATGTGCAGAGAAGAGTCTAGGCTAGAGTTTCTGGACAATTTGAATTCATAGATTTTCTCTGTTCGTCTGAATTCTGCAAGATCTTTCCATATGTCAGCACAAATTCATGGGCTTACAGAGAGATGCATGTACATTTTAACAGAATGTTAGTGTTCTTTTTTCCTGGGTATTCAATAAGTCATTGAGTACTTTATTTTTTTGTTTACACTTGATAAATCTTATACGTCGAAGGAATGCTTTATTACACCGCTACGACTTTACGGGAGGTATGGCACATACGGGATCGTATTGACTACGCTTCCTGCATCTTTCTATGGCTTTTTATGCAGAATGTTTGGAGTAAACAGTTTTAAAATTCTTTCAAATACCGTTCATTGGTGAAGGGCGTGTGAACTGATCAAGTTCTAAAAACTGTACAAAGTAGGAAAAGGTGATTTCGCAAATTGTGGACTACAAATCGAACAGGGTATCTATGATATGTCCCGTTGTTTACAAGAGTTTGCGATGGTGAGGTTTTGTTTTGGTAGATACGCCGTACACAAGAGTAGCCCTCCATGACAAAACATTGCATGTGGAGAGCTCTAGCACTAGCCATAGAGGCGATCCTTATACAGAACGCTGTTGTGGTGAAAACACGCGAATGTAAGACGATACCCGGTAGACTTATGTCGGACTGCACGGTTCTGACAAAACATAGTCCGTGACGTGTTCTTTGGCCTTAGGCCGGGTTTGGGTTTAAATCCTATGCCTTTTGAAATTTAACGGTCGTGACGACAGTAAGAGGAAGAGGCGTGATCTTTAGCTTTTATATGTCTGAAGCTCTTTGGAAGTCACAGATAGTGGTAGGCAGGTGTAAGACGTTACTGACTTTAGTATCATGCTTAAGAGCGAGAAATGTAATACATTAAAATTTACATATGCAGGTGGTTACATACATGTCACATTTAGAATGTGTGTGACGCAGTCTACCATGTATGTAGCTATAGGTTTTTGAAATTTAAAATTTTTCTGTTTGGAATTATTTGAGACAGTGCGGCGTTGCGCAGGAGGCTTGTGTCACTGTGTTTCTTGTCCAATGCCAAGTCTACACGATTGGAGTAAAATTCACTGTAGCAAAATTCATTGTGTAGTTTTCCCTTTGTGTAAGGGTTTTTCTCAGAAAATACGATGACTTGCGTTATAAATGTGTGAATAGAACTGTATAAAGACTGAAATAGAATAGAAGACACTACACTTGCATGCTATATTCTTTCAAAGTAGGACAGACCTTCGTGTAGTAGGTCTGGTATATGTAATTATTTTACATATAGTTACATACATGGCACGTGTAGAATACATACGGTGCAGTCTATCGAGATTTGGCTGTTTTGCTGCTTCGAATGATTTGAGACAGTGTCAGTGTGGCGTTACGCATGAGACTTGTATGGTTGTGTTTCTTGTCCGACGCCGGGTCTGCACGTAGTATGATTCATTGTGTAATGTTTCCTTTGTGTGTGGGTTTTCCCCAACAGAAAATACGATGTCTTGCGTTCTAAACGTGTGAATAGAACTGCACAAAGACTGAAACAGAATAGAGGACACTATACCTGTGCCTGTTATATTCTTTCAAAGTAGGACAGACCTTCGTGTAGTAGGTCTGGTATATGTAATCTGACTTCGGAGCATATGTTCTTGGCTTGAGGCAGTGTTCACTTGTTCTACTTATATGTAATACTGCATAATGATATGTACATAGCGCCTGGTACGCCACGTGAGGGAATAGGATATGCCAGACTGTCAATCACTGTGACAAACATTCTGGAGCTCTAAACTAAGCTACACACGCACTTGCGCACACACGCGCGCACAAGTACACACACACACATACTCGCGTGCACGTACACACACACACGCGCGCGCGCACGTACACACACACACATATGCACACGTACACACACACACGAACACATACAAGCCCCCACACGCAAACACACACATGCAAACACACATAAGAAAACACACACACTCAAGCACACACGCACGCACACGTGCATACACACACAGACGCGCGCGCGCACACACACACACACACACATACATATACAAATGTACATACACACATAACCACAGACGAATCCAGTGGAGTAAGTGTTACACTAACGTTAACGTTACATATCATATCTGACATGTTGAACAGTGCATGAAAAAGAAAGTAAAGCAAAATACACGGGATAAAGCCCGGGACGGAAGGGTTGTGGTATGGCCGCCGGGTAGAAATTAGAGAGCATTACAGATAATGGATCCATGATTGTTTTTTCTAGCAATTTGACTCCTTTGTTGTCTCGCTACAGCTTCGGGTAAAAAAAAACATACCTGTGTAAAGTAACAATCGCCCTCGAAATTGTATCGCGCAATTACTACAGCCGATTGGAACGTAAATATCCCTGTAAGCATGTACGAACATGTGCTGATACATTCCTACCACTGTGTTTATTACCTTTGCCAACAGAAGAAGGTTTAGTTTTACGTGCGTTTGCCTGTCTGTATGTCTGAAAGTGAGATATTAACTTTTGTTGTTGTTTTTATGCTTCTTGGTGAACCGCGTTTGCCCAGATGGTCCCATGCAAAATAACTTTTCGACGGTTTCGTCTTATTTCGCAACTGATTTAGATATGTACAATATGTAATAGATACACGCGTACTTCTTCTTCGGCCGTGGAATCTGTATATTTCTTTAGTGAATCCTTGTTTTTTTCCTGGAGATGCTATGGTCATGATGTTTGGATAGCAGATAGCTTTTGACCTCAGAAATAAGCGGTGTAGGCTTGGGCCTTCTAGCGCTTTATTTTTGGAACTGCAGGGGCGTCTTAATACATTGTACACCATAAAACGTGGTTTGAATCATATATAGTCACTGCGTTCTTGACTGGTACTCTGGTGACCACATCTTGTGAGACCAACAATGTGAACTCTAGTTACCGCATTGTGTTCACCACAGCACCACAAGCATTCGGACCTGAAACAAAAAGATAGTCGTGACTATAGTATAAAGACTTCATGTCCCGCTGGGGTCACGTTGGGTATTCTACGCTGTGAGGTTGGGCGTTATGAATCAGGAATATACTAGTCATGTGGACAAAGACTAGCCTGGGTACCATCCGGATAATAGTTTGCTCCGACTTTTATTACACACTATATACAGTTGCTTCTCTGCGATTGAATGGTCTCAGGCTAGACAAAGACCGCGAAGGGTATGTCTTAAACTGACATAATTTTTGTTTGCTCGTTGAAAGGTGAACAGTTTAAGTTTTTTTTTTTTTAAGCAATAGAAGTTTCATGTAGAAAAGGTTTGATTTTTGGTGGTGGGGGGGGGGGGCTTCTTATAATATAGGTTTCTTGGTTCTTGTTATTAAGTTTGTAAGATAAACTGCTCTATTCATGGCCTAGAACAGCTACAAATTTATAGCTTTGATATTCAATTACATAAATCAGTATGTTTAGAGCTATTTTGCATTTAAAAATTCTAGGATCTACAAATCGTTGTCAGGCAGGGTAAAGCAAAACATCAGTTGACGGCACAATTTCTTCATATATGCACTTCAAGGACACAAACTTAGCAAACGTATAACAGTAGCAATCCTGGTCTTGGCTATGCACTGTTTTCACTGGGTTACTAGATTAATAATGTTGTCGTAGCTACTGTGGACTATATGAAATATGTACAAAGGTGCTAAGGTACGTTATTAATGGAGCAGGACGGCCCTTTTATGTGCCGTTACTCCGTTGTGGGTTGAAGCTTTTATAAGCCTTCCGTGCAAAGTCCGAGAACCCTACATACGTGAACCACCCAGCAAGTAAACGTGATATATTTGACATCTGTCCACCCTGGTTATTAATCACTAACAGAACCGTTACCTAGCAATGGCGGGTGGCTTTGAAGCACTGTTGCCTTTGACAATTAGCAAACATAGTGGTGTATGACTAAACTGTTTAGGGGAAAAGTTGCGTGGTCTTATATTCTTTTAATTTTATGAAACACTGTGGTAATCGAGCACAAGTGCACGAGATAGAGTGTCGGTGCGGTACTTTTTTCCGCCCTTGAGCACGTGTATAGGCCATCGCGTGCGTGTGTCGGGTCATAAAAGAACGCCAGTGAACCCTGACGTGAGTTTGAAGAGAAACCCTAGCTCCCTGCAAACGACACCTAGCACCGCCCCCCTCCCCCACGCACAAGTTCACTACAGGTGACATGACATGAAAGGCGTGCTGTTGATTCACACCTGCCCATTGTTTATTTGTCACCGCAGGTGAGGACGCACTGACAGACGCCTCGGCTTGATGCGACAGGTTCGCCGAGGAATGTAGCGAGGAAAGTCGGTCAAGACTATGGCGGACACGGGAACTGAGAACCGAGGGGCATCCCACGGGCTACCACCGGCGGTCCCCGGCCAGCAACCGCCGAGACACCTGTCACTAAGGTCCGGTAACTAACAGGTGATAAAGAACAGGTGAACTCACGACTGACACTTTGTGTTTACTGACCGAGAAAAATGGCCGGCTTGGAAGATAATAGCCAGCAGTCAGATCACAGGGGTGAAGATTTACAGCCCGGGGCGGAAAATTACGAGATAATCGTGACAAATTGTGTGCCCGACACAAAGGAGGTCGACGAACAACTTTCGCAGGTAACCAGGGAACGGGCGGTGTCTCGGTTCGGTAGGCTGTCTGCATACACCCGAGGGAGCACCAGTACCGGCACGGTGAGTCTCCACTCCGCTCGCTCATGTCCCGCCGCCTTGGAGACACCAGGCCGCGGCAAACTGCTCAACAAGCGGCCCAGCACTAGTGCAGACCACCTCTCATGGGGTGTCACCACCAAAGATGAACCTAACACGCGACAAGAGACGGAGAAGACCATGTTTTCCGCCTTGTCAGAGGAAGCGAAGGCTGCCATGTTGGAAATGCGGAAGGAAATGGAGGAATGCAGACGACAGCTTGACGACGACGCGACAACACAAACACCTGTAGACAACCCGACAGAAGACGACACGGGAGTCGACTTAGCCGACGACGAGCAATTTGAACACGACAGCGACAAGAGTACGCCACCAAATGACAATGCAGAAGTCGTGGATTACATTTCAGACTATTCTGAGGATTCGAACTCACTACAAGAGGCGATTTTCAGAGACGAAGACCACCGTAGACCGGCGAGTCGGCTGTCCTACACCCACTCCGCTCCTAAACAGAAAACTGTCCCCATGTTGCCGCCTATACAGACTAAAAGCAAAGTCCAGAGACAAAGATCGTATCCAGGCGAGATTCGACATCTCAACAAATCTTATCCCGGTACCCGATCCCCACCCAAGGAAAATATGGTTTCCGACCAAACATACGTCCCTGGAGTTGGTCGTTTCCAAGTAAGTGCAAACACATAATTTTTTTTCTTTCTAAAGCTGCGTTCACACCTGCGTATATTCTTATGTTATATGGAGTTCTTAGTCTCTATAAGGCTCCACAGGTCGCTGGAAAAAAAGGAGACATTGGAGAAATATAGACACATAACATGTCAGAGCAGTTAGCTGTCCATGGAGTATGGCTTGCAACCAGCTGACTCCTCTTGCGTGTTATCTGGCTATATTTATCGAGTTTCTATTATTTTTCTAGCAACCTACAGCTGTGGAGCCTGGTAGAGACTAGGGCCTCCCTACGAACCTCATACGGACTTGAAGATATACGCATGATGTGTGAACCCACCTTTAAACTTTTTCTGTGTTTTTCCGCCATATCGAGGTTACCATAATAATGTTACGCTATGTCATAATTGGCACGTTGCTAATCGTTACAAATATGCAATGAATGGATTGTATATAAGTATGTAGCAATGATGTTATGCCAGGTGTTTTTATCCGTTGTTGCGCTGTCTAAAGTCCGCGTGGTCCAAAAAAAAAAGAAAACTTGTCATTCTGTCTAGAAGCAAAAACCTTTGACAAACATGTGCCCTGATGGCAAATAATCCCCATGACCCACCGTCATGCCATTGCAGTGCAATACCTGTGTTAAAACTCGGTCTGATCTGGCGTACCAGGTGTTAAAAGTACTGTCTAAAGTCCGCGTAACCAAAGAAAAAAAAACTTGTCATTCCGTCTGGAAGCAAAAACCTTTGACAAACATGTGCCCTGATGGCAAATAATCCCGCTGACACGCAGTCATGCCATTGCAGTGAAATACCTGTGTTAAAGCTCAATCTTATCTGTAAACGCATCTGGCGTACCAGGTGTAAAACTGCGTGAATGGATCAGTAGCATTCTTTAGTGCTATTTTTGTCGACACATCGTTCAAGAAGACAGAAAAAAAGGTCCTGGCTTTTAACTGCAGGGTTGTATGCATGAACAAGTTCAAATACAGTTCCTCAGAGACGATCAAGTGGCCCCTGAATAGACACAGGGGGGTCTTTTTACACCCGAACAATAAAAATCATGGCCTCTGTAAAATACGACTTTGTATGGTGTAACCAAGCTCTTCAAATGTAGCTAAATCATTGCAAACATTCAAATTACGGTTCTTAAGTGGAGTCAATGTTGCCGAGTCGCCGCTCTCTTTGTTCGACCTGTTGGTATTACGTTCGTGTCACAAATCATGTATCTTTTATATATGTCTGGATATAGTTTCCAGAGCAAGTGAACCCCAGTGACCTCATTTTCTGTGGCGTATTCTATTTCCCTGCAGGTTTTGAGACCAGTCGTTGCCCGAGAGAGGTCGTTTAAGGTTACTGGTCCGGGGTATGACTCAAGATTTCACGACCAAGTCTGGAGGAGCGAGGACGAAAATGGAGACATTGTACCCAGAGAAGTCAAGAAAATGGCGACTCAGAAATGTAAGGAATGGCTAAGACGTTGGGTCGTCTCGACTCCACCTGCGGACACGAGAAAGAGGCTATCAGACACTATGGACTGACGGGAAAAAAGCTAGACGGAAAATCCAAAATGGCGGACAAGATCAAAGTGACAGAACTTGTAAGAAGTGTTGTAAAAAGAAGATAAAAGGCGAGACCCGATACTGTTATATTGTTCTGTGAGAAAGAGGCGGTCAGACACCATGGACTGATGGTTAAAAAAGCACGATGGAAAATCCAAAATGGCGGACAAGATCAAAGTGACAGAACTTGTAAGAAGTGTTATAAAACGGAGATAATAGGCGAGACCCGATTACTGTTATATTGTTCTATTGGCTGTAATGGTGTATAATTGGAAGGGAGGCGTCAAATTGTCTGTGCATAACAACATGCAATAATTGTCGGATTCGCAAAATTCCTGATGTGACGTCATCTAGGCAGCTATCACATCAAGTCTCACGGGAACTCCTTGTCATTGAGATGTTATCTAACATCTGAAACAAAACAAAACATAACAGAAGAAGAAAGTTTTGATCTCAAAATACCAAGATAAACATCTCTGTGTCGTGCACTTTGTTTCCAAAGCCATCCGACAACTTCTGGTCTCATGAGAGCAAAATGACGCACAAGAATACTGTGTAGCTTTAAACAAAATAGGAATGACATTTGCATTTTCCGTCCATCCTTATCGATGCAATCAAACCAGTGAAGACAAACCGTCCTTTGTTAAGCATCCACAACATGTTGCTCTGTCATACTATTACAATTGATAGCAATTTTAATCGAACAAAAGTCTAGAAAGACATAGAAAGACGATATGGGTTATTTTTCTTGGTTGCTAACGTGAGGAAAAGGTGTGTAATTCTGTTGGGATATTCCGTACCGATTTCCTTTCGTGAAAAAAATGGAAGACCTCTGGAACTCTGTATCACTGGAAGTATATATTAAACAATTTCCTGGCAACAATCCACGTCTGGATGCAAATGCAATCTTATCTTATTATCAATCCGTCCGGATTTATACAGTTGTACCTCATCCGTCCATTCAAGCAAAACCGTACCAAGAATAGGACATGATCCTTCAGTTTCAACACTGATTGTGTTTATTTTACTTGCATTTTGTTTTGCTAATTATTAGATCATTTCGACATATGACCACTGTATTAATGGCTGTTATTAGTCCTGCAACCTTGGTTCGACTGTTGCTAAGGCAAGCTCCTTGTGAGACGCTATTTTTGTCAAGGCAAACCTTAAGACGTCTACATGTGTACACGAAGGAATTTGATCTGCTTTCTTACTTGTCGCCTTGTATACCGAAGCGGTGTAGGCCCCGCCTTCATGTTTGCTTACGTCCGTTCTTTAAGTGCAATAGAAATCCGTCCGTGAAAAGTCTCCTGTCACGAAAACAGTCGAGCCCATGTGCACAGTGTTGTCCTAGTGATGGGGATTGGGGACAGGTCTGTAGAAGTTGTGTACAGTTAAAAGGAGACACCGATTGTTATCTGTGTTGTCAAGGGGCTGGTATACTGACACTCATACGATCGCGCGCGAAGACATCTACTGTTAGTTTTGCGCGGGCGTTAAAAAGACATGGTGCAAATTACAACATTGAGGAAGGAATGCCAGAGTTAACAGAACAAATTTAGTACCCTGTAGAACTCTTTCTTTTTTGAGCTGTAAACAAATGTACGACTCCATGTCTATTGCTTGTCAAAAACAATTATTTGAATTCAGATATATGTACTTTGAAGCTGTATATTCTTTACTGTAATAACCTCAGATGTATATTTTGTACTATATGCTTTTATGATAGAAAACATGACGATAAAAAAATGAACATGACCACACATAATACTGTCTTCCATTTCTTTACTTCTGTTGCAGACTGTCGTCAATAATGATATGCACATGAAGTTTTTGATATAGTACCAACAATCTTGATGTTGTTACGGAGAAATTAACTCAAGCTGAATAAAAAGACAAGACGAAAGGGAGGCCGTTTTATGTGTCTTAAATCTTAAAAACAATTTTGGAATCTCCGGTATTTTGTGTTGTTTTAATGATATGATGTTTGAATAAGCAACAAAACAGTAGACGTGACCGAATTGTTTATATTAAATCTTTACTTCATTGATATCACAGTAGTCTCTACCAGGGTCCACAGGTCGCTGCAAAAATAGTAGAAATTGGCCAAATAAGACAGAAAACACACAAGAGGAGTTACATAGCTGAGGAGTACAGTTTGTGACCTAAGGCGTGTTTTTTTTGTGTGTGTCTTTTTAGGCCAATTTCTACTTTATTTGTCAGCGACCTGTGGGGTTTGTTACTATGACAAGCCCCACAGGTCGCTGAAAAAATAGCAGAAATTGTCCAAAAAAGACAGAAAACACACCTTAGACAACACTTAACCAATAAATCAAAACTCTTTTGGTTCATCATTTCATCATGGTCTGAAATCTTCAAAATTCTAATTTTCACACACATGTAGAAGTCGGTAGAAACAGTAGAAGCGGAATGTGTTATGTGTCCTAATTGATATGTTTGTATCTGTTATCAGGTCAGCTCTTGGCGTGGTCAGATATGATAAGGCATCTTGTTGATTTACATATGACGTCACAGACTATACAATTACAAAGTACTTAGTTCGTCCCGTAGGGATTAAGAACAAATAAAACATTCCAATATCATCTAAACTGTGGAAGCCTTAGATCCTCCCGTGTCTAGGGACACATTGAACATTGAGCCTTCTTCACTCAGGACTACCAGTTGATCGAGGTCCCTTTGTAGCACATGTCTACAACTTATTTTGTTCTTTCCCGCTCCCTTTTCCTTTGTTGGGTTGCCTGTGCAGCGCTATTTTTTAATGTCTTTCCACAAACTGTGAAAGCCCTAGGTTCATCTCAACTGAAGATCATTGGGATGCCAAGATTTTATTTTTAAACGCTAGTTCATTTCTATACAAGTTACCATCATTTCTAGCACTATTTCAACAAGTTTGTCGACTGTCCAGCCACAGACACTCCAAAACAGACACAAAGAAAATACCCTAAGAAAGGATTTTTAATGTTTAACCTTTGTTTTTCGTCTCTCTTGTTGTACCTAGCTTCTCTCCATAACACCTTATACAAAGACGGAGGCGTTATCAAACACGGCCCCATTTCTAGGTTTACGTCAAAACCAATCAAGAGAGACACTGCGCAGGTTATACTAGACGATTACACAACCTGAACGTCTTGTCATCTCTGACAACACAAAAGCAGAAATGGCTCAATTTGTACTAATAGTTTGCTATTAGGGACACCCAACACATGAGAGAACCCAAAAGTAACGAGTTACTTACACGAAGAAACTACATGTTAAATCACCCAGACGAAAACAGAATAACAGTACTTTAGACAACTAAATACACAATCCAAGATTATCATGCCGAATTCATAACGTAATGCTGTATGGGCAATACAGATATAACGTTATCAATATTACATGCCATCGTTCATAGTATTAAGATACGAAGCACGCTTCTTATATAGCCAACGGGCCATTATCAAAATCGCTGGTGACACCATACCACTGTATCTGTCAGTCATCTTTATCATGAACAGTAACTTTGACGTCCCTCTCTGAAAGATTCTTTCATGTCTTCTCACGAAAGGTGTGAGGGTGAAGGATCTCAAGGGATTGAATCTGCGTGCAGAAAATGTCAACTAGCTTTCTTACTTCTCAGGGGATTGAATCTGCGTGTTGAAAATGTCAACTGGCTTTCTTTTACATTAGCATAACAGCTTTTAAGAAATTGCAAAAACCTTCAGTCTTTGTGACGAATACACGCGGGAACAGTTCTTACAAAGCCTTTACAGGAAAGATAAAAACACTTTCTGCCAGCTTTATATGTTCAGTGAGGTAAACAAGACCGAATGTCAGCAAATGTCGTTTATTTGATTTTCACTTCAACCTTACCGGTGAACGATAAAAGAAATTTAAGTCCCGATGTACGTCGATGAAGGGTAGACGTCCAAGTAATAAAATATGCCAAATTACAGTTTCTCGAGGAACAGTATATTTGTTGTTGATTTTTTATTTCATTTATCCAGGTGTACATATCTCCTGGCGTTTTTTTTTTTATTTTCAAAGATCGGGGGGGGGGGGGGGGTCATCGTGCATATATGCAACATAAAAATAACCGCTAACGATATCAAATCAAATAAATGGTAATATAGAAAGAATCAACAAATATCAATCTAACGCAGGTTAACTTACTTAAGACAACGTAAGTCAACCCAATTTACAGGGTTAAGCCAATATAACTCGAAAGCATCATGAAATGAATTTATAAATGGAAAATTGCATACCAATGTGAACAGAGATTCTACATTCGAACAAAAAGTAGTACCTTTGATGACCCCTTGGTGACCCCCCTGTGGGACATGGACGTTGATGCATCACCTACTGTTCCCACCTGCCCATCTGTGCACACCTGGTTTATGTCTCTTTTGAAGTTGCCGCCTGCCCGTGGATACCTGTCATTTACGATTACTTTACATAATCGAAACATATAACTCGTTTGTCAACAAAAGCCACTTGTCAAATTTCGCTAGCGCTTTTGGTGAGGGTTGTTGTGTTGTGAAGATGATCGCAGAAAATGTGTATTCGCAGGAGGTTTGAAAGTTATAAGATCGATACTGTAACGTTAGATCAATAAGCTGGTGGAAGAAAATAACGGATAATAAATATTTGGATTTGCGTGACTTACATTTTTATGATTGGAATATGATGCAAGATCTACGAGAATTATCTAAAATGCAACAAAACACACACAACGTTAAAAAAATCCGTTCTTTATACTGTATTCGTTCTGAAATTCGTTGGTAGCTAAATTAGTGGTGGTAGGCTCTTAGTGGAAAGGGGATGTTACATACACATACTAGTTCCTTTTTTTGCATTGACATCCTCATGGGCAATATAAGATCATACTTAATATACTAAAGTAATAGGTAAGATTTAGATTTATTGAAGTTGCAGTCAATGCAATACATGTATGGCAAATCTAGGCAGCTTAGCTGATATTGGGTGCCAACACATACACACATTTACACTTCTCATAGAACCCACATAAATAACTCGAATGGTAACTATTAACAGATTGTTATGTAAGCATTTGTGTATGTGTGTCTGAGATATATCGGGTCTAGAGCTGGGCAGAGGCGACGCTTGAATCCTGAACCATGTGTTACAGATTTCCTACGCACCGTCTCGACAAGCGGATCTTACCTGATCAATACCAGCTGTGACGCCCAGATCAACCAGGATATGTCTACACTTTCTCACACGTTTCAACACGCGAGGCCTGTTGGTCTAGGGGTATGATTCTCGCTTTGGGTGCGAGAGGTCCCGGGTTCAAATCCCGGACAGGCCCTTTATTTTTATTAAAATAAATGAGCCATTGTTATCACTTCCAGTATAGCAACAGCACACTATCCACCTGTTAAGACAATTCTGCACCAGCTAATCATTGATAATGACAAGTCTTCAGCACAAAACCTGGTAGGTATATGTACATGTATGTACAAACATAGAACAGATCGTAACATAGTCTATCTATTTGTTTGTAAAATTCTTTGTTTGTTTGTTTGTTTGTTTGTTTGTACCTTTATTTATTCATGAAAGCTCAAATCGGCCTGCAGGCCGCTTTTCATTGAGGTCATGAGGGAAGAGGCAAGAGTCAGACAACGTAATATATAACAGATACAGTTTAAAGTCCTAATGAGTCTTACAAGCCTATATACACAATTGTATAATACAATAAATACATGGTTGTTGGAATTACTTTTACCCTGCAATGTTGTCAATCAATGATATCTATTACTTATCAATGCAATAATATCTATTACTTATTCAATGCAAATAGCAATTGGATAAGTTTTGTAAACGGTTACCCCGTGTCTTTCGCCTGTGTTAATATTGCTATTGTTAAGGGGGAAATTAACTCTCATTTAATAATGAGTTATCATATCGTAGACCTTTATAATGCCTTAATCTATACCCCAGGACTCTTCGAAGACATCATAGGCCGTTCTTTCTACTGTAAATCCTGCCGTCAATCCATGTTAGGTTGAAATGAAGACAAACAAAAGGAAAAAGGCTTAGTCATATCTTCTACTGATCTCTTGTCCTTCAAGTCACGCAGAAAATGGAGAACACAAGGATGAGTACTAGCGAACAAAAGAGTCGCTGGGCAACTTTTTCATGAACAATTGAACACCAGTACTTGTACTATTGTGTGAGTTTGGAGGTAGATTCATCAGAACAGTTTGCTAACAGTAAGTGCGGGCAGAAAATGGGAGATATGATAAAAAGGTCACAATCTTCCCCACCAATTAACATCCTCTGCTCGGAGTGCATGCTGAGGGAATCCATGTTACTGAGCGGGTTGGCACCATACAATGCAACGGTAGAATTGCTATTAGATAGTGGACAAACAACGCCACCTATCGTATTCAATGTGCAACGGACAGATAAAGGGAGTTATCTCTAGTTAAAGCTTAAACAAAGAAGATCTATAGACTACAAAACTTAATTCCTCACTTTGAGCAACCTGTTCCAATAATAGACATAAACTGCAGTAGAGTGAAGACGTCATTACAGTCGTTACCACAACGCCACCATGCGGAGAACTTGGGTATGCCACAATACCATTTAGCGTACATGAGTCATAGGACACTAGGTGGATGACCTTTCCAGACATGTTGAAACAAAGTGTTGATGTACTTCCCCTCAGGGACAGTTTCTCAACAATAAAGCTGAACCCATGACTAACATACATGTATTGATAATCCCACACAATAATGAGTCGGAAAGCATTTTATATGTTTCTAAACCCACGCAGGTGTGAAACATTATCTCTTGTTTCTAATCAAATTGTACAAGAGACTTCATGTAATTACACGTAGCTCGTAAAACACAATAATTAATATTTGAAAAGGTGATTCGAAGTATGTCCTAATTTCATATTGGATGACTTTTTTTTCATTGTGCAAAGGTCCGGTGTGAGCGAAGTTAGGTGTTACGCGGATGGGCAGTTTTACCGACTATACAAATGCAATGCGCCTATACGGAGACAAATGCAAAGTCCTTCGGGATAGCTAAGGGATTAAATTTGAGCAAGATGGATGAAATGGCTGTCGTTTTTATCAAATATTAAATCAGTGATGACTGAATATTCATTGGAAAGCAATGATAAACTGCCATCTGTAAGGCGAGAACTATATTTAAATGGTTTCTATTTGTACGTATGTCGCGAAGTCTGACAGCAACTTCCTTCTTTCTTTCCCAAACTTTGCATGAATAGAATATAGAATAACTTTATTGCGCAACAATTGTAACAGTTACAATGTATGGCAATGTGAACAACTATATACTGATACAAATAACTAACAACTAATGTAATATAATATAACAGTATAAACAATCTAGTGAGTAACATAAAGCATTATCTCGTTTTTGCAATGAGTTGTAAATAAATTGGCCAACGTAGGCAGATATATGAACAGGATGCGAGGCGCACATTCCACCCACTACGCAGGTTTCACTATTACATATTTACGAACACCTGGATCGCATTGAATTACATGCGATCTAAATATAGAAATCAATTGTTGCACTAACACAACCATATTGAGGCATCTATCAAGCACAAGGCATTTTCGCTTGGAAAGTGGGTCAGGATGGCGACATCTCGAGCTCTGCCAATCCTTCTACTGATTCCGTTTATGTTTCAAGACTTTTCCACCGCTGTAGAAGGACTAAATATCACTCGGAATTTCACCGTTTTGGAGGACTCCTCGCCTGGTGCGGTCGTGGGGGTGCTTTTGTCGCCATCTTGTTTGTCTACGGAAGAACGAAGGGCCAAGATTACAACAGGTGATCCGTACCGACGCTTTCGCATTGTCAACTCGAGCTGTGAAGCTGCCCTGGTCGTAAACAACCCACTGGATCGTTCTACCCAGGCTCAATACGACCTAGTCGTCAGTTTGAACGACTCATATCACTTCATCGAGTATATAGAAGTGACTGTGACAGTTACAGATGTGGTAGATTACCCACCGTTATACAACATGGCGTGTGAGACCCCTGTTCGTAGGAACACTGATCGTGAACGCTTCTTACTGACTTTAAAGGGAAGAGCTACCTTTGACTCGTATACGGGAGGGCCTTTGGAATTCAACTCTACGTCGTTGCAGACAGCTACAGATTCTATTTCAGAACTTTACCTCAGGCCGGACAGTAAGAATTGCCAAGTGTTATTGGGTATGGGCGCACATCATTTGACAGACGTTGGCATTGCCCATACTATTTATAATAATGGATTTCGGTCTACAACGTGTACCAAACATGATGATTCTGAGGTTTTCCTTGAAGTACACTTGATCACAAAGCCTGACGCAGTAGTACAGTCCATTCCCATTTGGAACGATGCAAATCAAATACCACCATTTTTCGTAACGCCGGATGTCGCCCCTGCATGGAACGCGAAACCTAAATCTGAGTATTTCCTCTTTCTGTATATCCCTCTTTCAATAACGGGATCAATAAACCTTACGTGTGATCTCGAAAAATTAAAGTCTTACGACTTTTTTGGAATTCAAGTTGAATCCGTAGAGTTGGAACTGGAGACGTTGGGATGCGAGGAAGGCAAATTTGGACCTCTGTGCGACCAAGACTGTATGTGTAAGAACGGAGCACGCTGTCATGGCTTAAACGGGGCTTGCAAATGCACCCCAGGATGGCAAGGTGTCGCTTGTGACATCCCAAAACCAACAGTGGCAATACAAATGTCCTCCAAAGTCCCAGGCAACATTGCGTACATTGGGAGTACAGTGTCACTTTCGTGTATGACCCTCCACCTAAATGTCATTGAAGTTAAATGGGATTTCAAATCTTTCTTAAACCGTCAAAACAAAACGAATATCTGGTCAAGAACAAACAACACAGTGATCAACATAGGGTCTGTTTCCTCTGATAACAATGGCAATTACACATGCACCGTCGTATCTGAAGATGGGGAGACTTTTCGGGATAGCTTCGAGTTGAATGTGACAGAGTGTCCACCGAAAAGAAGAGGCGTCTACTGCAACCAAACATGTGGCTGCCTGCAAGGGGCTGCCTGCGACCGCTGGGCCGGCTGCGAATGTCCGTCGGGGTGGGAGGGCGAGCACTGTGAGCTAAGGTGTCCGGATGGAACTTACGGTAAAGGCTGTGTTCACAAATGTGACTGTGAAAACACAAAAATATGTCACCATGTCACGGGACAGTGTATTTGCGTGGGAAGGACGGGGGCCAACTGCGAAGAACCCTGCCCTTGGGGAAAGTACGGCCCGGGATGTGAGAGATCTTGCGAATGCAGAAGCAATGTTTCTTGTGACGCCATGACTGGAAGATGCCACTGTGAGCAGGCCGGTTTGGCGGGTGAGTTCTGTGAGTTAGAGAAGTCCGAAAACGATGTTTATACAGTCCGAAACGTCATCATCGCATTGATTATTGTTCTCACCTTCTTCGCCGTATGCCTCGCCAGACAAACATGTTGGCAGAGATTCAAGAATCATGAGTTTGAATTTGACGAACAGCTGGTGACTGACGACTTTGAACAGCGGCTACTCGGCTGGGAGAAAGATCCCCGGATGTTGGACCTAGCAGAGATGATAGGTCAGGGGAAGTTTGGACATGTTTTACGAGGACAGCTTAGCAATCCTGACGGAAGCGTCTTGCAAGTTGCGGCTAAAACGGTTCACCAAAACGACGCACAAGCTCACCGAGCCTTCTCTCACGAGATGGCCATCATGATCACCATACAGGAGGGGTTGGAGAATCCAGTTCGCTGCTCAAATATCGTAAGACTTCACGGCATCATAACGCAGTCAGAGCCGAAGTATATTCTTCTTGAGTACGCAGAGAGAGGGGACCTATTGTCTGCTTTGCGACAGTCGCGAAATGGTGATGCTCGTCAGAACCTCTGGCGACTTGCCGTAGACGTTGCTCGAGCACTCCTCTATCTCCAGGAGCTCAAGCTTGTGCACCGAGACGTCGCAGCTCGCAACGTTCTCATCTCGGCCGACGGTGTCGGTAAACTTGCTGACTTTGGACTCTCACGAGACATTTACACTGATTCTGTCTACATGCACAGAGACAACCCGGGACAGTCAAACCATCTACCACTGAAGTGGATGGCGTTGGAATCATTGAGGGATGGAGAATTCACCCACAAGAGTGACGTGTGGTCATATGGAGTGCTTCTATGGGAGATTGCCACGATGGGAAACGAACCCGTGTACCCTGGTCCTCTCAGACCTGACTGCCACCATCTCGTCAATGTGTTGGAGGAAGGACATCGTCTGCAGCTGCCCCGTGGCTGCAGTATGAACATGTACCGCCTGATGGCGAGATGTTGGAGCGCCGACCATGATCGGAGGCCAGAGCCCCAGGATTTGATCAAGACTGTCCAACTCTACGGCAACGTACAAGAAGAGTGGGTGGAGAAAGAAACTACAGTATGAGATTGAAAATCAGTCATTTTCTCATTATTACCTATTTCTGTGTTGTTTTTTGTATTTTCCCATACGCTATAGCAAGTGTGATTCACTCAGAATCTAGTCATTGCTCTTCAATCGTTCTGGGTTGACACAAGTTAGAAAAAAATAGAAATAGAAATGCATCACTTAACATTGGAGATGTCTTACATTTTACTCCACCCTTTTTAAAGCCCTAGGACATTTACAAGACATGGTAGGTCGTCGTTTCTACTGGACGGACCGGTCGACATTTTAGGCTAAAATGAAGACAAACGATAGGCAAATAAAATCTATTTTATTTTAGTCATACCTCAAACTTATCTCTTGTCAGTCAAGTCATACAGAAAATGGAGACGCAGGAATGACTCACGAACTAAAGAGACGCTGAGCAAGGTGGATTCTTCGAATCGGTTTGCTGAGGGTATGCGTATGTCCCTAGCTAAGAGTGCACAGTATTAGCATATTATTAGCAACATACAACATAACAGTATGATTGCTATTAGCTAGATAGTGGACAAACAGCACCACCTATCGGATTCAATGTGCAAATACAGATCAATGGAGTTATAACTTGCCCGAAGTATGCAGAAGATCTACATGTACACTTCCGCCTCACGTACGTCGGGTAACGTGTTGCAATATTTATAGTAGACATAAACAGTGGTAGAAAACAAACGCCAGTCATTACCGCAATGCCACCATGCTGACAACTTTGGTATACCACAATAGCATTCAATGTGCGAAAGTGAATGAGTCATACGTATAAGGTGACCTTTAGGGACACGTTGAAACAAAGGGTTGATGTACTTCCCCTCAGGGGCAGTTTCGCAACAATACAGTGAAACCCGTGACCAAGATATTGATGACCCCACACAATAATAAGAAAGGAAACACTTAATTAGTTTACAAACTTACATCTATAGGTGTGGAACGTTATCTTATTTTTTCTAATCAAATTCAGTAAGAGCCTTTATGTAATTACACGTTACTCGTAAAGCAGACGAATCAATATTTGAATACATAATTTGAAGTATGTCCTATAGTCATATGATACGTGCAAAGGTTGGGTGTGATCGCTATTAGGGGTTATGCGGATGGGCAGTTTTACCGACTATAGTCTAAACAAAAGCAATGCACCTGTATGGAGACAAATGCATAGTCCTTCGAGACGGCTAAGGGATTAGATTTGAGCATGATTGATGCTAAAGCTGTCGTTTGTCAAATTAGTGATGCCTTAATATTCACTGGAAAGCAATGATTATTAATTCAGTTATCAGTAAGGCTGGAGCTGTATTTACATGGTTTCTATTTGTATACATGTCGTGAAGTCTGACTGCAACTTCCTTTTTTTCTGACTTTCGCAAACGTTGCATATGGGGCACACATTCTACCCACTACTCAGGTTTCAATGATACATGTTTACGAACACTTACATCGCATTGAATTACATAAGATCTAAACATAGAAATCAATTGTTGCACAAACACAGACATCGATCAAGCACTCAAGTCATTTTCCCTCGGAGCTCCAGGGAGTGGGTCAGGATGGCTACATCTCTGCTCGTCATTCTACTGATTCCGTTTATGTTTCAAGACTTTTCCACTGCTGCAGAAGGACTGAATCTCACTCGGAATTTCATCGTTTCAGAGGACTCCTCTCCTGGTACGGTCGCGGGGGTGCTTTTGTCGCCATCTTGTTTGTCCACGGAAGGACGAAAGACCAAGATTACAGCAGGTGATCCATACCGACGTTTTCGCATTGTTAACTCGAGCTGTGAAGCTGTTCTAGTCGTGAACAACCCGCTGGATTGTTCGATCCAGGCCCGATACACCCTAGTCATCAGTTTGTCAGTTGAGAACGACTCGTATCACTTCACCGAGTATATCGAAGTGATTGTGACAGTTACCGATGTGGTAGACTACCCTCCGATTTATAACATGGCGTGCGAGACCCCTGTTCGAAGGAAAACTGACCGTGGACGCTTCTTGCTATTTGTAAATGGACGGGCTACGTATACCCTCGACCCGTCCCAAGGAAGGACTTTGAATTTGAACTCTACATCATTGAAGCAAAATTCTATTTCAGAATTTTACCTCATAGCGGACAGTAAAAATTGCCAAGTGTTGTTGGGTATGGGTATACATCATTTGACAGACGCTGGCATTGCTCATACTGTTTATAATAATGGACTCCGGTCTACAACGTGTACCAAACAAGACGATTCTGAGGTTTCCCTTGAAGTGTACTTGATAAAAAAGCCTGACCTATTGCATCCAGTTCCACATTGGACCACTGAGGACTACATGCCACCAGCTAAGGTATCGCCGGAAGTTTTGCCGGCATGGGAAGCGAAACCTATAGCTCGTTATTTCCTCTTTCTGTACATTCCTCTTTCAAGATCGGGAACAGCCAACCTAACATGTGATCTTAGAGATCTGGAGTCTTACGACTTTTTTGGAATTCAAGTTGAATCCGTAGAGTTGGAACTGGAGACCTTAGGATGCGAGAAAGGCAAGTTTGGACCTCTGTGTGACCAAGACTGTATGTGTAAGAACGGAGCACGCTGCCATGGGTTAAACGGGGCCTGCAAGTGCACCCCAGGATGGCAAGGTGTCGCTTGTGACATCCCTAAACCAGCAGTGGTGATAAAAATGACGTCCAAATTATTCCAAGGCAACATCGTGTACATTGGGAGTACCGTGTCGCTTTCGTGTATAACCTTCCACCTAAATGTCATTGAAGTTCAATGGGACTTCAAATCTTTAAACAAAACGAATATCAGGCAAAGGACAAACAACACAGTGATCAACATAGGGTCTGTTTCTTCTGATAACAATGGCAATTACACATGCACAGTCGTATCAGAAGATGGGGAGACTTTTCGGGATAGCTTCTTGTTGAATGTGACAGAGTGTCCGCCGAATAGAAGAGGCGTCTACTGCAACCAAACGTGTGGCTGCTTGCAAGGGGCTGCCTGCGACCGCTGGGCCGGCTGCGAATGTCCGTCGGGGTGGGAGGGCGAGCACTGCGAAGCCAGGTGCCTCGATGGGTCTTACGGGAAAGGCTGTGTTCATAAATGTGACTGTGAAAACACAGAAATATGTCACCATGTCACGGGACAGTGTATCTGCGTAGGAAGGACGGGGGCCAACTGCGAAGAACCCTGCCCTTGGGGAAAGTACGGCCCGGGATGTGAGAGATCTTGCGAATGCAGAAGCAATGTTTCTTGTGACGCAATGACTGGAAGATGCCACTGCGAGCAGGCCGGTTTGGCGGGTGAGTTCTGTGAGGTAGAGAAGTCCGAAGGCGATGTTTATACAGTCCGAAATGTCATAATCGCATTGAGTATTGTTTTCACCTTCTTCGTCGTATGCCTCGCCAGACAAACATGTTGGCAGAGACTTAAGAAGCACGAGTTTGAAGATGACGAACTAGTGACAGGCGACTTTGAACAGCGGCTACTCGGCTGGGAGAAAGATCCCCGGATGTTGGACTTAGCAGAGATGATAGGACAGGGGAAGTTCGGACATGTTTTGCGAGGACAGCTTAGCAATTCTGACGGAAGCGTGTTGCAAGTTGCGGCTAAAACGGTTCACCAAAACGACGCACAAGCTCACCGAGCCTTCTGTCACGAGATGGCCATCATGATCACCATACAGGAGGGCTTGGAGAATCCAGTTCGCTGCTCAAATATCGTAAGACTTCACGGCATCATAACGCAGTCAGAACCGAAGTATATTCTTTTTGAGTACGCAGAGAGAGGGGACTTATTGTCTGCTCTACGACAGTCGCGAAATGGCGATGCTCGTCAGAACTTCTGGCGACTTGCCGTAAACGTTGCTCGAGCACTCCTCTATCTCCAGGAGCTGAAGCTTGTGCATCGAGACGTCGCAGCTCGCAACGTTCTCATCTCGGCCGACGGTGTGGGTAAACTTGCTGACTTTGGACTTTCGCGCGACATTTACACTGATTCTGTCTACACGCACAGAGACAACCCGGGACAGGCAAACCATCTACCACTGAAGTGGATGGCGTTGGAATCATTGAGGGATGGAGAATTCACCCACAAGAGTGACGTCTGGTCATATGGAGTACTTCTATGGGAGATTGCCACGATGGGAAACGAACCCGTGTACCCTGGTCCTCTCAGACCTGACTGTCACCATCTCGTCAATGTGTTGGAGGAGGGACATCGTCTGCAGCTCCCCCGGAACTGCAGTATGAACATGTACCGCCTGATGCGGAGATGTTGGAGCGCTGACCATGATCGGAGGCCAGAGCCTCAGGATTTGATCAAGACTGTCCAACTCTACGGCAACGTAAAAGAAGAGTGGGTGGAGAAAGAAACTACAGTATGAATTTGAAAATCAGTCATTTTCTCTCTATTACCTATTTCTGTGTTGTTTTTTGTATTTTCCCATACACTATATAGCAAGTGTGACTCACTCAGAATCTAGTCATTGCTTTTCAATCGTTCTGGGTTGACACAAGTTGGAAAAAAATAGAAATAGAAATGCATCACTTAACATTGGAGATGTCTTACATTTTACTCCACCCTTTTTAAAGCCCTAGGACATTTACAAGACATGGTAGGTCGTCGTTTCTACGGGACGGTCCCGTCGACATTTTAGGCTAAAATGAAGACAAACGATAGGCAAATAAAATCTATTTATTCATATCTTCAATTTATCTCTTGTCAGTCAAGTCACACAGAAAATGGAGACACAAGAATGGCTAGTGAATAAAAGAGTCGCCGAGCAACTTTGTCATGAACATTTGAACTCCAGTGTGTGTGTTTGAAGGTGGATTCTTCGAACCGGTTTGCTGAGAGTACACAGTATTAGCATATACGCGTTAATAGCAACATACAATATAACAGTAACGTTATAATTGCTATTAGATAGCTATAGTGGTCAAACAGCACCACCTATCGGATTCAATGTGCAACGTACAGATCAAGGGAGTTATAACTAGCCCGAAGTATGCAGAAGATCTACATGTACACTCCCTCCTTACGTCGGGTAACGTGTTGCAATAATCATAGTCGACAAAAACAGTGGTAGAAAAAAGACACCAGCCATTACCACGATGTCATCATGCGGACAACTTTGGTATACCACAAGAGCATTGAATATGCATAAGTGAATGAGTCATACGTATAAGGTGACCTTTCGGGACAAGTTGAAACAAAGGGTTGGTGTTCTACCCTCAGGGGCAGTTTCCCAATAACAAAGCTGAACCCATGACTAATATACATGTATTGATCATCCCACACAATAATGAATAAGCTGGTACTTCATAAATTTCCAAACCCATGGGTAGGTGTGAAACATTGCCTTTCTTTTATAATCAAGTTCAACAAGACCCTTAATGTTATACCTAAATCGTCAAGCACAAGAATCGTTATCTGAACATGTAATGCGAAGTATATTCTATGTTCATTTTAGATATGCACACGTTGGGTGTGGCAAGTGTTGGGGGCCAGCGTAGGCGAAATAGCAGTTATACTGGCTACACAAATACAGAAACAGTTACAAATGCATAGTCCTTGGGGAACTAAAAAATTAGATCTCAGCATGATGAATGGTACACCTGTCGTATTATCACATGTCAAATTAGAGATGTGAACATAATTTGGGAAGCAATTTGAACATCTCTAAAGGGAACCATATATGTACATGGTTCCTATTAGTAACGTTAAATGTCACGAAGTTTGCCAGCAACTTCCGGGGCTTCCGTATTTTGAAAACATTGCAGGTGAGACACATATTCCAAAAACTACTTTGGTTTCAATGATAAATATATGGACACAAAGGACGCACTGAATGATATAAGATCTAAATATAGATGCCGTGTGTTGCACTGACAAGACTATTTGGAGGTACATCGATCAAGCACAAGTCATTTTCACGTGGAAGTGGGTCAGGATGGCGACATGTCTGTTCGTATGCGTCTTTCCCCTGTTTCTGTTTATGTTTCAAGATCTTTGTACCGCCGTAGAAGGACGAACGGCGTGGAATCTCACTCGGAATTTCACCGTTTTGGAGGACTCCTCGCCTGGTACGGTCGTGGGGATGATTTTGCCGCCATCTTGTTCGCCAAGGGGGAATCGACGAAGGGCCAAGATTACAACAGGTGATCCATACCGACGTTTTCGCATTGTCAACTCGAGCTGTGAAGCCGCTATAGTCGTGAACAACCCACTGGATCGTTTGATCCAGGCTCGGTACGACTTGATCGTAAGTTTGTCAGTTAAGAATGACTCATATTTCTTTACCAAGTATATCGAAGTGACTGTGACAGTTACAGATGTGGTAGACTACCCTCCGTTTTATAACATGGAGTGCGAGACCAATATCCGTAGGAACACTAACCATGAACGCTTCTTGCTAACTTTAAAGGGAAGGGCTACCTTCGACTCGCACACGGGAGGGCCAATAAAATTCAACTCTACCTCGTTGAGGCCAGATTCTATTTCAGAACTTTACCTCAGGGCGGACAGCAAGAATTGCCAAGTGTTATTGGGAGTGGGTGCACATCATTTGACAGACGTTGGCATTGCCCATACTATCTATAACAATAGATTCAGGTCTACAACATGTACCAAACGAGATAATTCTGAGGTTTCCCTTAAAGTACACTTGATCAAAAAGCCTGACCTAGTAGTACAGTCCATTCCCATTTGGAACGATGCCAACGAAATACCACCAGTTTATGTGACACCGGACGTTGTACCAGCATGGGAAGCGAAACCTAAATCTCACTATTTCCTATTTCTGTACATTCCACTCTCAGCAAGGGGACCGGTAAACCTTACCTGTGATCTTCGACACATAAGAACACACAGATGGTTTGGAATTCACGCTGTTTCTTCTTTAAGCTTGGAACTGGAGATCTTAGGATGCGAGGAAGGCAAGTTTGGACCTCTGTGTGACCAGGACTGTATGTGTAAGAACGGAGCACGCTGCCATGGGTTAAACGGGGCCTGCAAGTGCACCCCAGGATGGCAAGGTGTCGCTTGTGACATCCCAAAACCAACAGTGGCAATAAAAATGTCGTCCAAAGTCCAGGACAGCATTGCTTACATTGGAAGTACCGTGTCGCTTTCGTGTATGACATTCCACCTAAACATAATTCAAGTTCAATGGGACTTCAAATCGTTTTTAAACCATCCAAACAAAACGAATATCTTGTCAGAGACAAACAACACAGTGATCAACATAGGGTCTGTTTCCCCTGATAACAATGGGAATTACACATGCACCGTCGTATCAGAAAATGGACAAACATTTCGGGATAGCTTCGTGTTGAATGTGACAGAGTGTCCACCGAATAGAAGAGGCGTCTACTGCAACAAAACGTGTGGCTGTCTGCAAGGGGCTGCCTGCGACCGCTGGGCCGGCTGCGAATGTCCATCGGGGTGGAAGGGCGAGCACTGCGAGCTCAGGTGCCCCGATGGAACTTACGGGAAAGGCTGCGTTCACAAATGTGACTGTGAAAACACAAAAATATGTCACCATGTCACGGGACAGTGTATCTGCGTGGGGAGGACGGGGGCTAACTGCGAAGAGCCCTGCCCTTGGGGAAAGTACGGCCCGGGATGTGAGAGATCTTGCGAATGCAGAAGAAACGTTTCTTGTGACGTCATGACTGGAAGATGCCACTGTGAGCAGGCCGGTTTGGCAGGAGAGTTCTGTGAGTTAGAGAAGTCCGGTGGCGACGTTTATACAGTCCGAAACGTCATCATCGCATTAAGTATTGTTGTCACCTTCTTCGCCGTATGCCTCACCAAACAAACATGTTGGCAGAGACTCAAGAAGCATGATTTTGAAGATGACGAACTGGTGACACACGACTTTAATCAGCGTCTACTCAGCTGGGAGAAAGATCCCCGGATGTTGGACCTAGCAGAGATGATAGGACAAGGAAAGTTCGGGCATGTTTTGCGAGGAAAGCTTAGCAATCCTGACGGAAGCGTGTTGCAAGTTGCGGCTAAAACGGTTCACCAAAACGACTCACAAGCTCACCGAGCCTTCTGTCACGAGATGAACGTCATGGTCACCATACATGAGGGCTTGGAGAATCCAGTTCGCTGCTCAAATATCGCGAGACTTCACGGCATCATAACGCAGTCAGAACCGAAGTATATTCTTTTTGAGTACGCAGAGAGAGGGGACTTATTGTCTGCTCTGCGACAGTCGCGAAATGGCGATGCTTGTCAGAACTTCTGGCGACTTGCCATGGACGTTGCTCGAGCACTCCTCTTTCTCCAAGAGCTCAAGCTTGTGCACCGAGACGTCGCAGCTCGCAACGTTCTCATCTCGGCCGACGGTGTCGGTAAGCTTGCTGACTTTGGACTCTCACGTGACATTTACACTGATTCAGTCTACATGCACAGAGACAACCCGGGACAGTCGAACCATCTACCACTGAAGTGGATGGCGTTGGAATCATTGAGGGATGGAGAATTCACCCACAAGAGTGACGTGTGGTCATATGGAGTACTTCTATGGGAGATTGCCACGATGGGAAACGAACCAGTGTACCCTGGTCCTCTCAGACCTGACTGCCACCATCTCATCAATGTGTTGGAGGAGGGACATCGTCTGCAGCTCCCCCGTGGCTGCAGTATGAACATGTACCGCCTGATGGGGAGATGTTGGAGCGCCGATCATGATCGGAGACCAGAGCCTCATAATTTGATCAAGTCTGTCCAACTCTACGGCAACGTAAAAGAAGAGTGGGCGGAGAAAGAAACTACAGTATGAGATTGAAAATCAGTCATTTTCTCTTTATTACCTATTTCTGTGTTGTTTTTTGTATTTTCCCATACGCTATAGCAAGTGTGACTCACTCAGAATCTAGTCATTGCTTTTCAATCGTTCTGGGTTGACACAAGTTAGAAAAAAATACAAATAGAAATGCATCACTTTACATTGGAGATGTCTTACATTTTACTCCACCCTTTTTAAAGCCCTACGACATTTACAAGACATGGTAGGTCGTCGTTTCTACTGGACGGTCCCGTCGACATTTTAGGCAAAAATGAAAACAAACGATAGGCAAATAGAATTTATTTAGTCATATCTTCTACTTATGTCTTGGCAATTAAGTCATACAGAAAATGGAGACGCAGGAATGACTAGCGAATAAAAGAGTCGCCGAGCAACTTTGTCATGAACATTTGAACTCCAGTTTGTGTGTTTGAAGGTGGATTCTTCGAACCGGTTTGCTGAGGTTATGGTCCTAGCTGAGAGTAAACAGTGTTAGCATATATACGTCTTATCAGCAACAAACAATATAACAGTATAGTTGCTATTAGCTAGATAGTGGACAAACAGCACCACCTATCGGATTCAATATGTAAATACAGATAAAGGGAGTTATAACTAGACCGAGGTAAGCAAAGAAGATCTACATGACTTGCACACTCCCTCCTCACGTCGGGTAACGTGTTGCAATATTTATAGTAGACATAAACAGTGGTAGAAAACAAACGCCAGTCATTACCGCAATGTCACCATGCTGACAACTTTGGTATACCACAAGAGCATTCAATGTGCGTAAGTGAATGAGTCATATGTGGAAGGTGACCTTTAGGGACAAGTTGAAACAAAGGGTTGATGTACTTCCCCTCAGGGGCAGTTTCGCAACAATACAGTGAAACCCGTGACCAAGATATTGATGACCCCACACAATAATAAGAAAGCAAACACTTAATTAGTTTAGAAACTTACATCTATAGGTTTGAAACGTTATACGTTACTCGTAAAGCAGACGAATCAATATTTGAATACATAATTTGAAGTATGTCCTATAGTCCTATGATACGTGCAAAGGTTGGGTGTGATCGCTATTAGGGGTTATGCGGATGGGCAGTTCTACCGACTATAGTCTGAACAAAAGCAATGCACCTGTATAGAGACAAATGCATAGTCCTTCGAGATGGCTAAGGGATTAGATTTGAGCATGATTGATGCTAAAGCTGTCGTTTGTCAAATTAGTGATGCCTTAATATTCACTGGAAAGCAATGATTATCAATTCAGTAATCAGTAAGACTGGAGCTGTATTTACATGGTTTCTATTTGTATACATGTCGTGAAATCTGACTGTAACTTCCTTTTTTTCTGACTTTCGCAAACTTTGCATATGGGGCACACATTCCACGCACTACTCAGGTTTCAATGATACGTGTTTACGAACACTTAGATCGCATTGAATTACATAAGATCTAAACATAGAAATCAATTGTTGCACAAACACAGACATCGATCAAGCACTCTCAAGTCATTTTCCCTCGGAGCTCCAGGGAGTGGGTCAGGATGGCTACATCTCTGCTCGTCATTCTACTGATTCCGTTTATGTTTCAAGACTTTTCCACTGTCGTAGAAGGACTGAATCTCACTCGGAATTTCACCGTTTCGGAGGACTCCTCTCCTGGTACGGTCGCGGGGGTGCTTTTGTCGCCATCTTGTTTGTCCACGGAAGGACGAAAGACCAAGATTACAGCAGGTGATCCATACCGACGTTTTCGCATTGTCAACTCGAGCTGTGAAGCTGCTCTAGTCGTGAACAGCCCGCTGGATTGTTCAATCCAGGCCCGATACACCCTAGTCGTCAGTTTGTCAGTTGAGAACGACTCGTATCACTTCACCGAGTATATCGAAGTGATTGTGACAGTTACCGATGTGGTAGACTACCCTCCGTTTTATAACATGGCGTGCGAGACCCCTGTTCGAAGGAAAACTGACCGTGGACGCTTCTTGCTATTTGTAAATGGACGGGCTACGTATACCCTCGACCCTTTCTCAGGAAGGACTTTGTATTTGAACTCTACATCATTAAAGGAAAATTCTATTTCAGAATTTTACCTCAGAGTGGACAGTAAAAATTGCCAAGTGTTGTTGGGTATGGGTATACATCATTTGACAGACGCTGGCATTGTCCATACTATTTATAACAATGGACTCCGGTCTACAACCTGTACAAAACAAGACGATTCTGAGGTTTCCCTTGAAGTGTACTTGATAAAAAAGCCTGACCTATTGCATCCAGTTCCACATTGGACCACTGAGGACTACATGCCACCAGCTAAGGTATCGCCGGAAGTTTTGCCGGCATGGGAAGCGAAACCTATAGCTCGTTATTTCCTCTTTCTGTACATTCCTCTTTCAAGAACGGGAACAGCGAACCTAACATGTGATCTTAGAAACATCGAGTCTTACGACTTTTTTGGCATTCAAGTTGAATCCGTAGAGTTGGAACTGGAGACCGTAGGATGCGAGGAAGGCAAGTTTGGACCTCTGTGTGACCAAGACTGTAGGTGTAAGAACGGAGCACGCTGCCACGGGTTAAACGGAGCTTGCAAATGCACCCCAGGATGGCAAGGTGTCGCTTGTGACATACCAAAGCCAACAGTGGCAATAAAAATGTCGTCCAAAGTCCCAGGCAACATTGCTTACATTGGGAGTACAGTGTCGCTTTCGTGTATGACATTCCACCTTAACATTATTCAAGTTCAATGGGACTTTAAATCTTTTTTAAACCGTCAAAACAAAACGAATATCTTGTCAAGGACAAACAACACCGTGATCAACATAGGGTCTGTTTCCCCTGATAACAATGGGAATTACACATGCACCGTCGTATCAGAAGACGGAGAGACCTTTCGGGATAGCTTCGTGCTGAATGCGACTGAGTGTCCACCGAATAGAAGAGGCATCTACTGCAACCAAACGTGTGACTGCCTGCAAGGGGCTGCGTGCGACCGCTGGACCGGCTGCAAATGTCTGTCGGGGTGGGAGGGCGAGCACTGCGACCTGAGGTGCCCCTATGGAACTTACGGTAAAGGCTGTGTTCACAAATGTGACTGTGAAAACACTGCAACCTGTCACCATGTCACGGGACAGTGTGTCTGCGTGGAAAGGACGGGGGCCAACTGCGAAGAACCCTGCCCTTGGGGACAGTACGGCCCGGGATGTGAGAGATCTTGCGAATGCAGAAGCAACGTTTCCTGCGACGTCATGACCGGAAGATGCCACTGCGAGCAGGCCGGTTTGGCGGGAGAGTTCTGTGAGTTAGAGAAATCCGGTGACAACGTTTATACAGTTCGGAACGTCATCATCGCATTGAGCATTCTTCTCACCTTCTTCGTCGTATGCCTCGCCAGACAAACATGTTGGCAGAGACTCAAGAAGCTCGAGTTTGAAGATGACGAGCTGATCACGGGCGACTTTGAACAGCGGCTACTCGGCTGGGAGAAAGATCCCCGGATGTTGGACCTGGCAGAGATGATAGGACAGGGGAAGTTCGGACATGTTTTACGAGGACAGCTTAGTAATCCTGACGGAAGCGTGTTGCAAGTTGCGGCTAACACGGTTCACCAAAACGACGCACAAGCTCACCGAGCTTTCAGTCACGAAATGGCCATTATGATCACCATACAGGAGGGCTTGGAGAATCCAGTTCGCCGCTCAAATATCGTGAGACTTCACGGCATCATAACACAGTCAGAACCGAAGTATATTCTTTTTGAGTACGCAGAGAGAGGGGACTTATTATCTGCTTTGCGACAGTCGCGAAATGGCGATGCTCGTCAGAACTTCTGGCGACTTGCCGTAGACGTTGCTCGAGCACTCCTCTATCTCCAGGAGCTGAAGCTTGTGCATCGAGACGTCGCAGCTCGCAACGTTCTCATCTCGGCCGACGGTGTCGGGAAACTTGCTGACTTTGGACTCTCACGTGACATTTACACTGATTCCGTCTACATGCACAGAGACAACCCGGGACAGTCAAACCAGCTACCACTGAAGTGGATGGCCTTGGAATCATTGAGGGATGGAGAATTCACCCACAAGAGTGACGTGTGGTCATATGGAGTGCTTCTATGGGAGATTGCCACGATGGGAAATGAACCCGTGTACCCTGGTCCTCTCAGACCTGACTGTCACCATCTCGTCAATGTGTTGGAGGAAGGACATCGTCTGCAGCTCCCTCGTGGCTGTAGTATGAACATGTACCGCCTGATGGTGAGATGTTGGAGCGCCGACCATGATTGGAGGCCAGAGCCTCAGGATTTGATCAAGTCTGTCCAACTCTACGGCAACGTACAGGAGTGGGTGGAGAAAGAAACTACAGTATGAGATTGAAAATCTATCATTTTCTCTTAATTAACTATTTCTGTTTTGTTCTTGTTTTGTGGTTTCTATACGCCAGAAATTACAGTATAAGAGTAAAAGTCAGTAATTGTCATTTTAGCTATTTCGGTGTTTTTTTTTATTTTTTTGTTTTTATGCGCTATAGTCAGAGTGGGTCTCTCATGATCTAGTCATTGCTTGTCAATCCTTCTGTATCTGTGTTGATACAAATCATAGAAGATCCAAATGCATTTGGTTTATCAACATAAGGAGTTATTTTGATTTGCGAAGAAAGTGTACAACAATGTATATATGGGTTAACATATCTTTTAATAGCTAGTGTGACATACATACATGTTCAGATGGTGACAAAAACCGTTATAAAGCACAGAAGCCATCAAAACGTATATACGATAGTTAACATTCAGCACTTCTAGTACATTTTGTACTACTGTCAGTCAGTCTATACAGATTATGACTCTGCGCAAAGGAACTGACATTTTCAACATTTACATCAGCAAAATATTTACAAGCTGGCTTGACAATACGCAATATTGTGTTAAATTGCATGTCATATTTGTTCTCTGATTTCCACCCTTGTACGTAAAGGAGTAATACGTATACACTAACAATATCATCATATTTCTTAAGGCATCAACATTATGATGTGAATATGTACATAAGCTTTCAATAAAAATGGTGTATCTTTACATAAGAAAACAAATCTCATAATACGCCTATAGGAATGTATTTTTTACCACGTATTTCAAGATTTCTTACAGAATAATTTCTCCGTTTCTGTGTGACAGTTCATCTGAGGTATTGCTGTCCGGTGTACTAACTGCGGTTACAACTTCACCATTATAAGCCATGGTGCAAGATTGTCTGTTATCTGTAGGTTTGTAGAGCCACAATGCGAAGCCCATACATGTTGTGGAGAAAAACTTAAGCACTACAACGATGATGAAGAAGTAGAGGCTCATGGTGGAATTTTCGTAGACCCAGCATGCACCGCGGTCGCTTACGTCACATGTGTCGTTCCTGGTGACGTCACCTTGCCACAGAAGACAGGTTCTGTCAATGGCGGCTCCCATTAGGATGGGTCCAGGTACGGAACCTGCAACATGCAGAAAAGTTTAAGAGTAAGCCAAAATTCCTTTAGATATGTAGCATGAATTTTCTGAAAACATTTATCAATGTTCCTAGACTTAACATTGTATTGATTTATTTGGTGATTGGTTGTAAGGTGTATTGAATTAAAGAGGGATTAAGTCTTCGATTTATTATAAGGAATTTGAATGAAGGAGAACGTAAGGGACTACTTACCAAGAAGTCTAATGAACATCCATTGGAGACCGAATGCAAAGGACGCCTGGTGTTCAGGAACACATCTGAAACATACAGCATGTAAGTGCTTCTTCTTCTGTAATGTATATAATTGTACCGAGTAAATATGTTTATCTCGTCAATGCATTACGGACTGTAGTCCATTTTCTAAATCTTTTCAGAATATCCCTTATGTCATCTAATGAATTATGTGTTATACATTTGTCCATACTGGGCATCACTGGTATATAACAAGGGGCTTGGAATAATTGTTTTGTTTTTTTTACAATTATGACCAACAACAAGGGACATTAAGATATATACCTGAGTGTAACGGCAGCAGCTGGCACAGTCAGACCTGCAACGACCACCATCACGACGACCAGGAGCGGAAGGAACACCATGAGGAGACCACAGGTGGAACCACAACGGCCTGACGTCACTTCCGGTTGGGTGTACCCAGGAGACACCGCGGTGACAATAGTTGAGGTAGAAGAGTTTGTTGTCACACATGCACAACCACTGAACGTCTGGAAAAAGATACGTAGAGTGATATGATTAAGATTTGGAGCAAACATGTTACAACTGCAACATCATTGTCCTATGATGAATTTTCTATATGCTGTGTTTGAGAAAAATCGCCCCTGTGTCTAAATACAAGACACCATTTGACAAGAAAAGTCTATTAAAATGAAGGGAATCAGTTATTATTTCAGATCATCAAAGTTTATACATTGACATATTTCACTTTGTAACAAGTGCTATTTCGAGGAGTCAAAATAAGCATCATTTCACAGGTAGGCACTGAAAAAGAATAGCAAACATACATATATGTCCGACTGCACAGCCGCAGCAAAATTGACCTTCGTCTCCTAGTGAATCTACCTACCAAATATCATGAAGGTCCATCTACAACTCCAGTTATACAAACATACATCCAAAACCATAAATTAGGTAAAGACAGTAGCTGTCGTACGAATTCGGGTACCTTCGGTTCTCCTTCGTGACTTGTCGTGCACCCGGCGTGACACGACGACAGGTACTCCACCCCGTCTGTCCCGCACACGACATCAAACACGGCTGGGCATGCGCAGTTAGCGTTACAGGTGGCGTTCAGGGACGAACCGGACCCCATCGTCTGTGATGTTGCTCTGAGGAAATGTGTTTTAGATCTGGTTGAGAAATTTGGGATTTTCTAAAAGCATATTTGAGGGAAGGACAACTGAAGGAAGAAAAATATAGAAAAAAAAATAAATATTTCACAAAAGCTTCCAAATAGTGATAAATTTCTTGCGCAACAAGTGTACCAGGTAAATGCATGACATCTACTGATACATAACTACAGTTCTAGGCTAATCTAATTAATAGTGAAAGAGAGGCTACTACTATTCTTCAAGCAGATGTTAGGCTCCGACTGTCGTTTTAGTGTCTATCGGGCTTCCTGTTTTAAACAAGAAAGAAAACGGTACAAACTAGAAGGCCGAAAAAAACAGCCGAAGCATAACCTCTGGTTGGAGAGAAGGAGAGAACGGTAAAAAGCAAAAAATGACAACGAAATAAGTAAGATACATGAAGGTAAGAAAGATACTTTTTAGATAAACAAAACACATGGTTTAAAAGCTATTTTTCAAAACTCACCCGCTAGGATAAGACGTTGTCACCCCTGCAAAATGGCTGTTTGGACATCTGATGAGAAAGACGGGTGACAGAAGCAGCGCTACAGTCGACAGAATGACGCAGAGCTTCAGTGATCCGGACACTCCGAGTTTCTTCCATCGCATGATTCCTCCACCGATCAGACAACCTCCAAACGCACCGGGAACCATGACACATCCTGTGAAAAGAAAAAAGGTACACAATTGAAGAACGAAAATCAACATATATAGACGACTATTGATATAAAGTATGATATTGTAGCAGATGTGATTTTTATCCCATCAAAAATGTCTGCCTTGATTAGAAATGGAAAGAAAGAAGACAAATATAAGAACACAATATAAATCACTATCAGTTGATGCTTACCCACGAGAAATGCGGCCTGGCTCGCTGTTTGTCCGAACTGGTTCTCTACAAACTTCGGTAAGAATGTAGCGAATCCGTTCAGCACGAGACCCTCGCTGATTCCCGCGAGAGTTATGAAAATGAACGTTGGATTCTTGGCCAATGAGAGTACGGCGATGGGAAAGTCCCGGATGCTCTTGCCGAAGCTTGAATCCAAGGTTTTGGACTCTGTGTTGGCGTGGACGTCAGATTTCTTCTCTTTGCGTACTTTGGCGATGCCTACAGCAATAATGGATGGAGAAAGGTATGTCAATTGTCACATTACATACTGATATAACAATAGTATGCTTCTATAAAAACAAAAAAACGCAAACAAATGCTGTATTTCTTACAAAGTCTCACCATTTCTTTACTGCTCCAGAGTTCACCTGACCATGACCTTGTTATCAATAGTAAACTTTCCGATGCAATACAAGATTATGTGAAACAAAGGATTCATATCCAGCTGTGCCTAGTCTTACATTCTTAGCTTATCATGCATACGCTCCAGCTGCAATTGATTTTAAATGTATTAACTATTTCATTCTACTGATATTTGTTCAATTTTGCATGTAACGTTATGTATGTATGTGGTCACAATATCAGCCTGCTGCCTATGTGTCCACATTGTATTGCTTATGTCGCAATTTGAATGAAGTGAAAGTTGTATTTCTTACCGGGCAGTTCCTTTGGGTACCCAGATAAAGGTAACACCAACAGCCAAGCAACGACCCCTAGCGCCAGGAAGCCGAGCCACCAGGCGCCCAACCAACGTGGGTCACTCGTTCCACCAACAGGCCTACGTAAATGGAAACATTTGTCAAAACAGGTTATTGATTATAATAGGTGTGGTTATTAGAACAATAGTATTCAAGTTACTGTAGTTAAGAGGAGATCACGTGGGACGGTGGCCCGCACACGGCAAATGAACTTTGCCTCAACACTTATGGACAGTAGACCATAAAAGATAGACAAATCTGAACTTCAAGTCAATTCTTTCCTAAGCACACAATGCCAGCGTTTTGTCTACCATCGGCAGTCCAGCTGTTAATGCTGTACGAATTGAAAGTTGACATGAATAAAATCAATGATAATAAACATATGTTTATTAGGTTAACAAAATGTCATGTAAACATAGAAGTTTACAGTTTGTTCACGCTTTTGAACTTACGCGGTGACCCCGGACTTGTCCATGTCGATGTAGAGAGTCAAGAGCTGTCCGCCGAGCAGAAAACCGACGGCAGGGCCCAGGTAGGACACGGCGTAGAAAATCCCTATTGAAAAAAAAATCAGCAAATGATTTTCATCTATATTTTTTCTTCGTACGTACATTCAAAGCAATACCTGGGAAAGAAGTCGAGAAATGAGGTAAAATGTAAGAAGAACGGCGAGAAGAGTAAAAGAAAATTATGAATGAAAAGTATATTTAGAAAGAAAGAAAGAAACGAGTGCAGATGGTTGACAGTGCATCAATTGACAATGGTCCACCGAAATACCGGAGAACAACGAAAACACAGGAAAACACACGAAGGAGGGTCAAACCTACAAAAATACAGCATGCTTTGATGATCATGGTGGTAAAAAACACAGGAAAAGCACCAAATTGCATAATAGATTACTTACCCAAGTACATCCCAGATGACTTTGTGGAGACGCTCTGTTCCAGGTACTGGGGACCAAAGGTGTAGAGAGGGATGCCGCCTACTCCATTCAACAGCTGGCCTGAGGACGAAAACCACAAAAATTGTTAAACAGGTAACTTTTACCGTGTGCTACTCGATTTGTTTTTACCATTGTTTGTGTCTTACATATTGATGACAATGGACTGCAAAATTGATGATTGCAAAAAGATTTTCATTGGTCACTTCTACATACATGAAATGAAGTACTAGACTAAGTATACCACTCGGTCACTTTGTCAAAGAATACTGAGTGCAACGGCAGCAATTGCATCGCTTGCTCATGTGCAAACGTAAACTTACCAAGAATAAAGACATAGAGGAAGTTAGGGAGCCAGCTCGATGCTCCGCCTTCCTCACTGCACAAGCCATCTCCAGTCTCGTTAAATCTCGCTGCACCAGTCTCGTTTAATCTCGCGGTGCCACACGTGGTTTCCCACGTCCCTCCCAGCTCGTGCGGCCCCACCACGAAGTGCGGGATGGAGAAGACGAAAGCCCCGAGCCCCATCACGAACACCCCGATAGCCAGCCATACGGGCTTGCTTCGGACGCCGCCGTGGTAGGTGATGATCACCGACAAACAGCCGAAAGCGATGTCGTAACCGGACGAAATGATTCCTGGAGTCAGAAAAAAAGAGATACAAATCAATGCTAAATATGAGCACACAATGTAAGATTTACCAATAAGATACTAATTGTATCAAAGTATAGTAGGCCAACGGCTGCCCGCTGGCCACTGACCCTCTTTGGCCCGCTATACTCCTTGGGCAATGCTTTGATAGTATCTTAAGTCACTGGTAAATAAATCTGGAGATTACACACGAAGAGCACATAATTGTCTATTCTTTACGAGCTGTGAGATAAGCTTGTTTCAGATAGGTTCATTGGAATTTGATTACAATTGATTTCTACTTGACTATGTTCCGAATACGTGTATAGCAAACAGAAGTAGACAGACAGACGGAAAGTCGTTTCCTAACGGATATAAGAAACCTGCCTCGAACAGAGTGTGACAGAAGACTGTTATTGTTTGTCTAGACTCTTAAGTTCCTGTGGTGACTTAAACTTGAACTTCGTCTTGAAAAAAGCCTATTTTGTCAAAACAATTTTACAACAAAAAGCATAAGCAATTCTAGAATTAGAAGTCCACCATTCTACAACACAAACATAACAGCCATGATGACCATATACATAAACAGAATTTTAATCATGATAATGCCATTTTACCAATTCTGTAACTAACCTGTTTTGGAGCTTGGAAGTTGGAACCTTTTCTCGATGGTCGATATGACGCTGTTGATCAGCCCGTTTACCAGCGTCCCTTGCACCAACGCGAATAATGACACAAAGAAAAGAAATCCTTTCGGGTTGTTCAACAGCTGAAGGCAAGACGGTCTAAACCGGCTCCATCCACATCTGGTCTCGACTTGGTCTTCTTCGTCATCCGAGAAGTCGCCGACTCTTGAGTCTTCCCGGATAAAGTTTCTAAGAAACGGTGCATCACTCCTTGCGCCAGGTGTGTCTAAGGCGCTGTCCTGGCGACTGTATCTCCCAGGGATAGAGTGGTCGAACGCGATGGGGTCAAGGGTTAATGCCTTCGAGTTCTTTGTTTTCTTTCCGAATGCCGCCATCTTGGAAGTTGAGTCAAGGACACTCCTTTTGCTTTATACGCTGTAAACAAAGGATGGAATATGATTTATTAATCAGACAGGTAAATATTTGTATTGCATCGTAATACAGATTGGTAGCTGTTATCGGAGCGTGTGTTTCTGACGGGGTTCCAATAGTTCAAGGTAATCAGTTTGTTGACTGAAAACAGAGGAGCACCGGTTCAGCAAACATTGCACCAGTCTCGTCCTTGGAAACCTGTTATCAAGTTTTACGTGTTGTGCAATTCGTGGTTCCGTTGGTTGGTTGGTTGAAAAAATGAATTAAAAAAAAACTCCAATTTATTTCATGGGCAGTTTACAGTTCTCTCTTTGATAATGGATCATGGATCACTGTGACTATCCCAGCTGTTTGGGCTTTGCTACGTTATTTTACACCTTTTCTGCATTCGTATACTGGACTGTTACCCCTCCCATTTATCGAAAGCAAGACATACAATTTTCTCAGCTACTTTTAGATGGAAAATTACAGACCTAAACCAACATTTCTCTGCATTCGCTGAGTCAGAGTTTTAACGTTAGACCATTTAACGTGAAACCAAGTCATTATGCCATTGTTAGAGGCCTCCTTTGTTACGTGGCTATTTTACTCCTGTCTAAACTACTTTCAACAATGACTCACGAACCAGTTTCAACTAGACATGACTGTCCATGTGTCAACACTTTGAAACCATTGACTAGTTTCACCAAGGAGCTTTTGTTTCACTTGATCGACCATCATAACGCCCCCACAGCTACAAATGTGTATAGCCAACGCCAAGGGCATACAACTAGCAGAAGGCTTGCTTTTTACCCCCTTTCCAATAGGACAGCGCTCTCGCTGCGCTCTCTCTGCGACCTAAATTTTGACGTATCCCTCATAGAATTGTACAGAAAACGATTTTTACACTCTCTGTGTTTTGTTGTCTTCTCAGTCATACTTTTACGTTTTGTATGATATACCCAGTGTGAAAGCAAAGGTTACACATATCCTATTTAGGTAGCAGTGAGAGCGCATCGCGATCGCCGTCTAGTGGAAAGGCAACCTGTGACCGGAAATGACCCATGATATTTTTTTCCATTTGCGACACACCTTTGTTCGATGTAATAAGCTTTCGTTAAACGCCCATTCAATTCAATTCACCCCGCTTCCTTTTTTTACCCTTGTCAAACGAAGGTCAGTCATTTTTCTTACAGTATTAGTCACGTTGGTTTTTAGCAAAAGCACGTGCGCGACAATATCAAACGCTTTAAAGAGGGTAAGAGGCATGCCGTAATGTAATAAAATATACGTCTTGCGCTACACAGAAATCGAGTGGGTCTTAATTCAATAACTTCAGTATGCAACCGCCAAATAGCAGTTAGTCGAGTACCTAAGTGCGATTTTGGAAACGGTGAGACATTTCAGGTAGCAACCACTACCTTAAGCCAGTAACATCAAACAAGATCTGTTCAAGAGCAGCTTTTTTTACCAAAAACTGTGAGTCGATATGCAAATGAGGGGCAAACTTCCGTACGTAATCATTCCAAAAAGGCCTCAGGGGTCATTCGTGGTCTGAACAAGCATATGTTTATTGTAAAAGCAGTCGGTCCAGTTTTCGCAACTGATTCTTTCGCGCATAATTTGGCACAGAAGGAGCGTGTAGGGACCTGAAACGTTCTGAAGGGATCTCTGATTGTTCTTGAGCTATTTAAGAAGCTAGGTCGGGCCAGGCTATCCGATATGTTTACGTTACGGAGATGCAGAGTGCCTGCTGAAGGATACAACGGGCAGCGCACTACATACAGACTGTCAACTACTACGTTTCTACTGAAATTACAAAACCCACTTGTCGTTAAAACAAGGGAGTACTGAGTCGTTACCCACTGAATCCAAACACTTCAGTAACGTAAAGACTAGACGTGTTTCGATCTTTTTTTACGTTATTGATACAAATTTTTGTTCCATTGCATTTTGCCTTCGGGCTTGAGTTTACGAGTAAAGATTCGTTATAAATCCTGAAAAATCTAGCCAGTGGCGATCCAAATAGGCCAGTTGAACTATTATGACCATAACCTGTTAGTCTACACACATATTTCGCCTTCCCCACCCTCCCGTCAGGTTTCACTGCCTACCTGAATGTCCAAGTGGCAGTCGAATCTTTGTCGGGCACTTGTTGGAAACGTGGGAATTCCTCCAGGTAGCAGGTGTATTGGTACAACGGAGGAAAGTCGACGTAACATGGAATACAGCCCAGTAGCTCCCACACGCCTACTGCCGCCGTCTCCCGCTGTGAGGGCCTGTATTTAAGTTTAACCCTATTCAGACCGGGCTTTTTTGGTCATCCCTGGACCGGGGGGGGGCTTTTGAGGCCCTCCACTTCTAAGTCCTCTAACTCTCGAACGACGTGCCGTAAGGCCACCAAATTTTCAGGACATTATATCGACATAATATCTGACAAGTATTTGACGTTTGACGTTACGTTGACGTAAGATGACGTAATTATGACGTCATCAATTTGATTATATTTTTCCGGACCCATGAAAAAAGGGTATTCTCAGAAAACTTCAAGTTATACTACAAAAATGTAACAATAAGTGCAGATAACAGAATAATAATGTTTATTACGACTTGTATTGCCAATAGCAACATCGATGACGTCATAATGACGTCATAAAATGACGTCATGCACATCTAAGATACGAGATAGGCTCCGCCATATTATATCCACCACCTTGAATTTTTAAAACTTCTTTTTTTGCAACAAATAATCACAAAGGGCAATGGAAATAGACTAAATTCATTCATTTAGATGGTTTTTGATGAAAAGTTACCAGGTAGTTACAAATTTTAAGGGAAAATAAGCTTGTTATTCTTGACCTGGCCATACGGTCCGCCATCTTGGATTTTGGGCTGATGACGTCATCAAATTAGCATGATTTATGCATATATAATTATGAAAGATATGCTAAATAATATAAGATTTTATTTATGTAACAAAATAGCAGTAATATAGCAAATAAATGTGAAAAATACATTGTTAGAACCAAAAATAGTGATTTTTGCCAAAACTGCCTGTGAGCAAACGGTTGCCATGGCAACACGAAAAAATGGAAAATTTGTCAAACTTCGCAAAATTGTTGCCAACAATATTTTAGGAAAACTCACCAAATTTGGTGGCTTTAGCGTAAGGCGTTCTGGCGTTATAGGACATCGAAGTTAGCGCGGGCCTCAAAAGCCCCCCCCCGGTCTGAATAGGGTTAAAGGTCATCGACACCGGAAGTGAAACTCAGCGGAAGTACGTCACAGAGGACGAAACAGGTGCATACGTAGTGACCTGTTCCACGAATCCTTGTGACTATCCTTTCTAGGTGTGATAAAAAACGGAACACGACGAGGATTTTAGAGGATACCTTATTTCAAACCGGAAATATATTAGCAGACAACTAAATGTTAATCATTTTTCCTTAATTCTAGCATCATAAACTTGAAAAATGAGCTAATATATGTATTGAATTTAACGGTGTGTCTTTGTCATATTTTTTCAGTGATATCTTGACATCATATGTGCTTTATCTTATACAGCTCCCCTATCTTCCTTTTACCTGAGGTGTTTTTTCTTGAAAATTGTAGACGAGTTTTACTGCTTTAGGACAAACTGGATATGACCATGAAAATCTCAACATTCAGAATATCTCATGGAAACCCCAGTGCTTTCTAAAAAATCTCCTTGGCTGCACCAAGGCGATTTTCTCCTCCTTGTCTGAGTGCATGCACCATGTATGACCCAGATATTCTCAGCACGTAGCCTTTACGAGCAGTGATTCTATTTGATAAATGGACACTGACAAATCGTCTGCCCCTTAGGTCGTACATGTACGTGCAACACTTCATACACGGGCTTCCGTGGATCGTCCCGGGTCCATGGTTGTTTGTTTATGTCATGCTTGTCAGAAACGCTTTCAAACTGGTGGGTGACGGTCCATGATAGACAATACTGGCTGATTACATTGCAGCCATGCATATTCTCATGCATGCAGAACTCCAAAATTAACATCATACAAACATGCACACACGCATATGCATCAATGACCGTTGTGAGAATTCGCTAGGAGGGCCAGTGCATATTTCAAATTGAATATTCTTTACCTTTTGTCAGAAGACTCTGAGTTTTCCTTCCCTCCCCCCTCCGAAATGTTCCCAGCCTTCATCTTGTCTAGACACAATCAAACAAAGTTAACCCTCTGTCGTAGTACGTGACAGATCGTCACAAGTGTGCGTCAGAAGTATTGCATAACCGTGCAAGCTGTGTCGTGTTGAAATGCACATCTAGGAATCCCGTTTAGTCTAACATGTCATTGGTCTGTCGGAGCCCTAAGGGCCCGGATGTGACGACAGACCATACTTGTAAGTGCGATGGAACTCTGTGTTTATACAACGCTCTTGATAATCCTCAGGGTTTATCTGTAGTGCGGGATATGACACTGTATCGTTTTCTAGAAGACTGTGTCACGGGCACAATGCCAAATGGTACAACGGGGCTCTCACTCTTTTCTCTCTAACCATACATGTACACGTCGATGTATTCTAAGTCACCGGCCACATTGACCGTAAAGTATAACAGGTCTGCGACCAAAAATAGAAGGCATTCATGTGTCGTTAATAATTTAGCTGTGTTAGCTATAGAACGAGAAACGTTGCCACAGTTGTTGATTCTGTCGTAATTAAGATGAATGTCACAGCACTTTTGTACTTAACCTTTCAGGGCAACGGGTCAGTCCTGTCAGTGTTATGATTATATTCAGAAGTTTTCCAGATAGTGAATTTATCCTCTTGAGACGGTTTATATTACCCAATTCCGTCTCATAGTTTTTACTTCCAATAGATTTGCTATTATCAGCTGATACAGCCAAGGCCCGTCCCATTTTGTATTCTGTTTTTGCTGAAAGTTTACAAGGATGTTGTTGTGTTGTGAGACTTGTGTTAAACAAACTACCCTATAATCATGACAAATCAGATTTTAAGCAAAACCGCAACTTCTGACACACTTCCGTATTACCAGAGACCACAGGAAGAGGTTTCCCGGTGAGTGTTGGGTGGTCCTTTTTTCTCTCTGCCTTGTTCCTGTTTTAACGTTCTTGCGCAGTGTCCCAGCGATTTTAATTTGATCACACACCCCACCCCGGACAAATCCAACATCAGTTTCTAACCATTGGAATACGCACGCTACGCTCCAGTTTTAGTACCTGATTCTATCGCGCACAGTTTGGCACAGAAGGAGAGACGAGTGCGCGCTCTGAAACATTCTGAAGGAATTCCTGCGCGCTCTGAAACATTCTGAAGGAATTCCTGATGGTTCTATAGTCTGTTGAAGAAGCTAGGTCAGACTATCTTATACATATAATTTTACGTTACGAGAGTGTACAGAAGATAATGAACTATCTAAGACACGTAAACTACATATGTAATGTCTACTAAAATCACAAGACCCACTGACATCAACATTAAAATCATTGCACTATTCAATATCCACCGACTTGCCCCTCCCCCGTAATATACGTAGAAACTACAGATAGATCCAGAGACTAGACGGTTTACATTGTTACGTTATTGTATACACTTATTCCATAGAAATTTGTCTTACACCAGTACGAAAATATCGAAACAAGCCAAACTGCGCAGATATTTTTCTTGATGCTCTGTACATGTTTTACTCTCAAACTTGCCATACATTGGACCCGTACAATTGTTGTGCAATAAAGATTGATTATGTCAATAGAATTCACACCCAAACATTCAAACAGTCGTAAGGGACTCTCTCGTTAAAGGTTCAGCATACATACGACAAAACCGCTTAATAGAACATTGGCATTTTTGGTAATGTACACATTCAATTATATACAGATTCTGGACAATAGCATCACAAAATCATTTTTTCGACACGATAACATGAAAATTTACACCATATAGCTCCCTCATTGACAATAGATAATCAGTACATTTTTAAGTTGACAAGTGACAACCGATAACTGGACCTAAACAATAAACATATTTCAAATACCCAGTGAAATATATACTTTCTTAATGTAACACAAGCATCTTGTCCTTGGTGCATTAAACTAGTAGCTGAAGTAAAAAGGATTATCTTTCTATCATGAGTAAATCTGTTACTTCTTGGTACCAAAGTATCTGCTAATTATACAAACAAGTACATGTATTACCAAGAAATTACCCAAGTTCTGGAATAGTACAAAACATTGTCTTGAATCATGGTTAATTCTATCAGCTGTCAAAAAGTTCCTTGCTTAGCATCGTCAGTGAATGTTGAGTAATATGTTAGAAGAAAATTATTATTTTACAAACTGAACCCATGACTAAAAAACCTTATACAGTGTACTCAATACAAAATTGTTCAAGCAGCAGGATAAGTTTCTAAACAGTTAGATATTTCAATTAGCATCCACTGTCTTTCGTCAGTTACTGAACAGAATCTGTAGTCCAAAAAGGGATTCAATCACAAAATGCAATGTAGAGAATTATGTACATTCTTGCATCGCTTTCAAGGTACAAATCAACTTGACACTTGGTCTGGTCACATAAAGAATTCTCTAAACTCTAAATGTCTGTTGACAAATAGTTATTAATTACACATCACTTTCCCGAACAGTTTCAAAGCGGAAAACATCCACAGGACACTCTCTAACTGGTGGGGAATGCAAACCCGACAGAATGGCACAATGGCAAGGCCCTTTACACACACACGTCGTGCCGCACACGTTGCCCTCGGGGAGGAAGGCGTCGGCCAGGTAGCTGTTGACGAACATGCCGGTCGGATCGTGTTTCAGGCGTTCCTCCACGAAGTCGGTAAACTTCGGGAAACATCGGCCACGCTGTCGTGCCGACATGTAGGTCTGCTTGCCCCAGTGAGGGCGTCCGCCGTACTTGTCAATCAAGATATCTGGAGGAGAGAAAACAGAGACTGTTTACAACAATAATACTTTATTGTATATATGACTGTGTTTTCAACAATTTTTCATCATTTGAAACAGCATACTAACAGGATAAGCTGGTAAAGATCTGAGTAAATATTATGATGCCTTTTTTTTTACATTTTTCAGAAGAATAATCAATCATAATTATAGAAGTCTTTGGTTCAATATAGTAATGAAGGACCATAAATTAACAATCCACATTTGATTCGTAATACTACATAACAAATTATTCCTATTACATTGAAATAGCAGCATACTAGTATTTCACATCAACAGAGCAGCTTCCCCTCAGCTAGAAGAATTGCCTTTATCTTGCTTTACAAGTTTACAGATTAAACCGTCTGCATGTATTCTGCAATGATTCTAAACATGTTTGCAAAACGTACTTTGCGTCAGTAAGAAGAACCTCCTGTAAGCTGTCCCCTCGTCGTAGGCGTTTAGTGAGATCCACATGAAGTCTGGTCGCCACTCTTCGCCTTTTGGTCTTTCTGGTAATCTGGAGAAGTAAAAGCTTGGAATGATTCAATTTTCTCAAACTCTATTGAAGTACAGTGCTGCGTGCATTTAGATTTATCAACAATTTTGCACATACTACAAACAAATGAACACACAAATGAACTATCATAATGGTAGTAGATGGTTTTCAATCCCACATATTACATTTGGATAAGGCCTTTTGTCTGTCTATTTCAACTCAACTTATGGCTTTATTAGTTTCCTTTACAATTACAAGTTTGCCACGAGTCAGAAATGTTAATTGGCTGATTGTCGCAGCTGCATACTTTCTAGTCTCTAGCATTTGTAAATCAAAACATAAGTTTGTTACTAGTACTTGCAGTTTGTCACTGAACTAGTACTTGCAATTGCATATTGTAAGTAGTAAAAAAAAAAAGAGTTTTGAATTTCCTGCTACAAACCATATCATCATTTGTACTAAATGCATGTAGACTTACTTCTGCAGGTAGAGCGGACTGAGGTAGCTGGTCTCTCCCCGAGAGAAGCGAACCTCGATGATCTGGTTACACATGTACGGCTCCTGCCAGTTTCTGGCCTCCTCAATAAGGTCTTTGATCTGTAATTCAAAACAGTTGAATGTGTTATCATATAGGCATGTAAACGTTAGATATAATGATAGCATAACTCCAGATGTATTGTTTATCCAATTGTAACACTATATGTACATATATGTAATGATACTTAGCCTTTATTAGTATTCCATGTAACACAATCGAAATGCTGCATTTAGCTCATATGCAAAGATCATCACTACATCTTCCAAAGCAAGTTATACTAGGCACTATAATTTTGGACGCCATTTTCTAAATTCTAAAAGCATAACAATTTGAATCCAGCTTCAAGTTCAGTACATTTTCACATGAGTCCTACATACTCAATCATAAAGTACGCAATATACAAGTGTGTAGTGTATATTTCACTGCATAACACCTTGATATCAGTTGATATCTAAAACAAAGCAAGGGTTAATGCTACAAAATGTGCTCTTGTCGTTGTTAACTGTTTAGTTTGTGTACCTCTTGAAACGCCTCCTTGCACCTCTCGTACGGTATGGCAATCTCGATCTCCGAGAACCTCTCGAGCCTGACGTTCCCAGACTGCACCAGGGTGGTGGGACCGGAAATAGGAGTGGAGTCAAGAAACAGGGTCTGAAACTTCATTGTCCACGGCTGGAATAAAAAGGTTGCTTTTGTCACAAAAATTGTCACGAATTCGATTCTGGGCCGCCATTTTGAAAAGTGCTCTCGCGAGAATCTAAAGGAAGGTATTCGATCTTGCACTAAAGCGAGGCCAAAGGAGGATCAGGTTAGATCTTTAGAGCCTTTGACCCGTTCAGGACAGGTGACATATGCTTTGGTTCATTCCGATTTGAGAAGTGCGTAATATATTTTTTTCAGTTGCATGTTCTAGTAAATAAGTTATTATGAGAAAGCCAAATAGACATTATTAGAAAACCAAATTGACATTACATTCGGGCAAATCCTTGTCTTTGTTCCTATCATGTCAGTTCACAAATGGATATCGATATGGAATTTGATAAAATTACCATTCAATTACTTTGGAGGAAGAATGTAATCTCAAGGAAGTGATCCTCGCTCACCGTCATACTAGTGAAGTAGTTGGCGAACCGGTGGACGGCCAGGAGGACGAAGTTCTCCACATACCACGTCGTGAAGGTGCTGAACTTGTTGGGCTCCACACAGTCATCGTTCGGGTCGTCGTTTTCTTTACAATAACATCTGAAGGAATGTACATGGCATTGTTGTTATATGCACTTTAAACAGACTAGCAGATGTTTGTATGAATGTCTGTATGTATGTATGTATGTTTGTATATATATATATATATATATATATATATATATATATATATATATATATATATACAAACATACATACATATGTATATATATATATATATATATATAGGGGTATACAATCGGTCTAAACCATAGACATACATCGTTGATTCAGCATGTAACGCCAGCTCACCTTTATTCGCTGGGTAACTTATATCCGTTGCTTTTAAAAACGTGGTATTTGGGGATATCACATCGACGGACGTTGGTTTTAAATTGCAATATTTTCAGTACATTGCAGCTTAAAACTACCACCCGTCGACTTGATGTGCCTAAATGCACTGTTTTGAAAAACAACGGATATAGGTTACCCCGTGGATAAAGGTGAACTAGCGTTACGTAGTGTACGAGTTAGTGTCGAGTAAGTCGAATATCTTAAATGGGGGTAAAATGTTTTCTGTTCAATGGCAACCACATTAGACACAAATACATAGTACCTGTGGGCAGGTTTTGTAAAAAGAATAACATACAACAAAATTGTAATTCTAATGTCTCTAAAGCAAGTGTGTATTATTCTAAATGATTCAAGAGTTTCCTGATCTAAATGGTTGTCGGATAAATCTTACCTGTGACTAGATACCGTCTGACACTTGTCTGTGTGTGGAAAGTAGAAGAACTCGAAATGTTCGTTGTCCCTCAGTTTCGTCTCCAGCTCGCCCAACACCTCATCCATGACCCGACCCCGTCTTATCTGAAATATTCAAAACATGAAATAACTCAGTCTCAGATATCATATCAGACAAAATAAATTTCATTGTAAGTTTCAACCCTAAATATCAAAACAGAAAAAACTCAATCCTTGAAACACATTCTTGTTTTTTTAACAAATGCTGATTTCGTCTTCGTTTAACATTCGAGAATACCGCATTCTACACCTTGAATAATTTCCTATAGACTTGTTCAACTTAGTAAGGAAGACATGTAGAGCTAGATAGCATTGGAGTTTGCGAAGGAAGCTCTTTTACCTTCTTGATGTGATAGTTTTGCACGCAGCGAAGCGTAACTTCTGTGACGACACCGAACACACCAAGGTGCACGCGCACCGCATCCAACAGTCTCGGGTCTTCCTGTGTCACCTGCAGATAGCATGGAAATGTTAATTGTTGAATCCAACGTTTACCTATAAATGTAACCAAAACTGTGAAAACAAGTGTAGTAAATTTCTGTCAGACAGATTTCTGCTCACAATTCTAACCCTTCCGCCCAAGTCAAACTAGTGCTGTTTCTTTCATTCTGGTAACCTGCAATTAAAAGTCTGAGCTCTACCTTGTCTCCAAGGACGGTTCAATCTATATAATGTAATATTCTGCACCAATCATCGTGCAGGCTTTATTTCTCAACTGGTATGAAAATGACTTGAAAGCCAAAGAAAGGGGATTGCTTTAAATACTAACTAAGCCAAATTACTGTTCCATACCATAACACATTCCTAAAGAATAGATAAAACAAGAATATGCAAATAAACTGATCTTCTACCAATGTCTTTCCATACAAATGCCAACATGCCCCCCTCCCTCCATCTGACAAAAAGGCATAAACTGACCTTCAAAATCTCCCCATCTGCCTTGATGATCTCCAAGCCGATGACGTAGTTGGAGATGGAGGGGAACCTGCCGCCCGACCCGTGGCTGCCAGTAGCGATGATTCCCGCCACGCTCTGTTCGTTGATGTCCCCTGCTATCGGCAGGCAGACGTCGTACTTCTCAGCCAACTCCTCGAAAAACTCCTTCAAGTACTTCCCCGCCTGGACGGTGACGTCGTAGCACTGGTCTCCTTCCGGCGTGAAGCAGTTATGGACTTTTGTGACGGAAATGATTTCCTTCATCTTGTGTAAACTAACGAGGTAACCGCTTGTTGTCAAGATGGAGTCATCGCTGTGACCAGATCCGATGATGCGCACCTTCTGTCCTTCGCCACCCGCCTTTTTTACAATCCTGATGACTTCTTCTTTGTTTGCAGGTGCCAGCATACATTTCGCTCCAAACTTGACCCCCTTCCAGTTCTCATAGTAGCCCCTCTCGTGTGTGTATCCACCTTCTACGTCTTGCCTGTGGTTTTGGGCGCTCAGAAGTTTGTACCCAGGAAGCAGCAATCGACCATCCACCGTGTGGCCGTTGTGCTCGCTGTCGTCTGCAGGCACTGGTTCGTACACAAAATCGATCGGACGAAGGTGGCGGTACCCGAACTCAACATAGTACCGTAGAAAGGACCACAACGTGGTCATGAAGATGAAGGCGTACTTGATCTTGAAGATCACAACTTCCCCCACTGTTAATGACCCGAACTTGCCCTGATTGATGCCATAGATCTCGATAGTGGCTGGAATGAAGATGACTTTCTGAAAGTACAACAGAAACTTGTTGTTGTCATGAAACCTCGTGGCTTCGGCTAGGATCGTCACAATGTACATGGACCACGTGATGATCTCCACGATACCATGGATAAGCACGTGAGCCAGATGAGTCTGATTTTGCACCCTGTACACGAGGTTTAGAACAAACTCGATAATAGCGCTCAACAGGACGATTGCGGCAAAGACGATCTTCCAAAAATGGCGCAAATATGGCGGCTGTGAGTAGGACGCCCTTCTGAAGACTTTGATAGAGCGATGGATGCAGTAGCCTAAGACTGGCACGTACACGAGGTTATACAGGAGAACGTTTACAAGGCAAGGCGTGAGGAGGCCACCAGGCTGGGTAGGCCCCCATCCAACCGGACTGCAGAATCCTGGGATTCCTGTGACGTCATCACTGGTGTTGCTGATGTTGTCGGCCATTTTGTCCCTGAAACAGAGGAAACAAAAAAGTTACTCTTTGGTGCCAATATTGGTACAACTGTTTAACTATTGCAACCATAAGACGTATTGGCCTTTATTATTGACCAGTGACACTTTGAGGGATTTTTATAGACATACCGCAATACTCTGTAGCCCCCTCTTCACGTGCGATGCCAGCATATATCAAAGGGCAACATGACATACTCTAGCCAAGTGCTATTTAAGGACATTCATTCTACCCGTCGGGAACAGGGAACCCACTGGTCACACATAGCTCTAATTCCGATACAACGTAACGCAGATCGGAAACATAGATTGAGAGGCGTTTGACAGATTGCCTCTTATGCATGTGTCTCTAATAGCAGGAACAATCTACAACTGTCACACCTCTTACAGAATGGACTAATTTTGTAGAGAGAAATATGGACGAATGACTGGTCTTGTGAGTATAATTTGATTTATGATAATTTGTCGCATTGCAGATTCAAAAGCCTGACGACAACTCGCATTTGTTCGAGCAGGTTCGAACAAAGACACGCAGGTTGTTCATTTTATCTAATATCTTTTCCCATGTTTATTGAGAACCTGTAAAAAAGGAACATGTGCTTATAGTACTATACGGCGAGATCGCTACAACATTTTGTTGCCTCAGATCTATCTGACAACTAAAAACAAGCCATAACCTATATAGCATAGCCCTGGGGCACACATACTGTGGTGGCCACCCTTTCTTATCAAAGTCTCTCTCGTGAATTCCATGACATCAGTGATATCTCACTGCACTTGGGGCACCGGTGCGGCACTGCGAGGTTCCTTCACTTCGGCACTGTTGTGATATTTTCGACGATTTTTTTTTATTATTTAGATATTTATGACTTAGAAGACAACAAAATACACAAAACGTAAGAAAATTCTTTATCTCTGAAATTCGTTGAGCTATTTTCGAACACCGCAGTGCCGCACCGGTGCCGCAAGTGCAGTGTGATACCACCTATAAATGTAGGCATTTACAGCAGGGTGAAGGCTGGGCAAAACATAGAGAGATTTAGTACTGCTAGCCTTTCAACTTCCAAGCTCCTAGTCACCTGTCTGATTATGCTCTCTTTGTGTAACAGTCCCGGCTGCTGGATAATGTGATAGACCACAATAATAAGATATTCCAGAACAATGAAAACAAGTCGTACTACACGGTGGCTATTATGTAGCGTGAATTATGTATTATGCACAGGTGCCCCCATGTGTCTTTGAACAGTCTCAAAACCCCTCCACCACTATTAAAGGAAAATCACTGAAATACTGGTTTACGTATGCGTGGCAAAGAAATGTATTTGTTGCTGCTTACTATTAGATAAGAATTACAATACAACAAAGCCATTGTTTATCAAATAGACCCTATTGAACAAGCTGCCAGGGTTTGAAAAGACCAAAAATTTCATTATGATTTTAGAGATTAGGAATGTAGGGACAAACTTAACCAGTTAACCAGTGTTTGTAGACTTAACAGAGTTTGTAGACTTTCAAGTTTTTGGGGTGGGGGATTTTGCGGCAGTACTCAAAGCAAACGAATGAACTGTACTTAGAAAAGGGTGTATTATGTATGGACTTATGGAAATGACCGACGTCCTGTATGAAAGAAAATTTCATTAAGCTTGCAATACTTTCAACTAGTGTGAAGAAGGATACTATGTATAAAGTCCTTGGTATAAAGGAACGGCAATGCACTGACAATGCGTCGAAAGGGATGATCCTCACATAGAAGAAACAGCTTCAAGTAATATCCAAGCAGATCCTACGGTAGCACAAGATTGTATGAAAAGCTGCCAGAGGAGTGAAGCCGGTCTAGGAGTGTGTTTGGCTACCGGAGTGGCTGATGACTTTCTTTGGCCGGCTTAACTCCTTAGCCAGCTTTGATACTATCTTATGCCACTGGTAAATCTGCCTGCAGATTATCTCCAAGAAACCTGTCGCTAAATGTATGGAGAAATCGACTGTTAGAGCTATAGCTACTTTTGTATTTTGTTATTGTTATTTGATCAACCATTAGAGTAACCCTGACCTTTGCATAACGTAAAAGACGTCACAGCTAAACTAACACCTTTGAAACTCACAGGTGCGTCGGGTTTCTTTTATGTTACTCAAAGGGCCCTGTCAAACAATATGGACGGCATTCTATTGATCTTAATCAACTTGTCACAAACCTAGGTTCTGAATTAGTATTCGGGTTACAGTAACAACGTTTCGGACAATTCTTATTAACTCTAAAATCAACACTATGAGGAGAGCTCTCACAGTGAAGTGGGCGGAATTGACAATTGATACAAGTCTGCATCGTTTAAGACAATCTGCGTTACCGCAAAGTTCCTAAACTTTCAAACGTACAGCTAGACAACTAAAACTAGAACGCATGTCTTACCTTATAACTGGCGCAGATCGTATCACAGAATCAGATACATTCATACATCTTAAGACGTTCTAGCTGCTTCTTGGCGTTGTGAACCTAAGACCCTCTTGCTCTCACACGTTTTTCTTCTTGAGACAATTCACTTCTTCTCCTAAGTCACAAAAGCCTTCCGTTTGTGTAAATACGACTGTATGTTATGTAAAGCTCGCAAAGTGAGTTGTTATGTCTCACCTTTCAACCGCGTCATAGGTGACCTTTGAACCTTCACACTTTTGGCGGGATCGTCTTAGAATATGTTTTATCTAAATCAAATCAAAGTTAGATTGATGATGTAAAATATTCAATCGGCCGGCTTCTTGAATAGATATTTTTTTCTGAAAACAATCCTTTTCTTATCATTCTTCTCCAGGCAATTTTTTTTTGCTATTAGGCAGTGTGTATAATAAGAGGATTATTTTTAGAGGATCGCCAGGAACTTTTGTGACGAACCCTGGCCATTTCCTTGGCCCAATGGGACGTGCCGTTAAGTAAAAGGGCGTTCACCCATGCAGGTATGTCGCTCGAGGCGTCAAGTACTGTTGTAGACAAACAATGGTAGCATGGCCAAACTGTCTCAAATTACACAGGTGAAAACAGTGCCATTTTCTGACTCAAGGACTTTATATTATAGAAGTATGACGCAAGGGTTTCCACCATTCAATTACAAGAACATTGAACAATGTCCCTACGCAAAGGTCTATAGGCCCTAAGGTATGTTACTAACGCTGAAGCTGTCTTTATATTTTACACCAATATACGTATAGAGAGTAGAATGTACAAGATAGAACACAATTCACACAGCAGCAACCTGTTAGATTCTTATTGTATTCTTCTGTATTCTTAACTTCTTTCTGTGAAAAAAAATGAATATCAGAAACAAATTCTCCATTGATGCGACGATTTCAAAATATAGCAGACAAATTCTAACGCATCTCTTTCAAATGTATCAAAATTTTGGTCTACTACAGTAAGCCACCTGGCTGTTAAGAAACAAACAGTTACCTGGAAAAACACGTGCGCTTTGAAGAGCTGGTATCGAGTCCACACCGATTCACTCTCTGTGCAGACGGAGCTCTCTCTAGTACTGACGCGTTCCGCACGTGAAATAGATGTACTTATATACCGATTGCACCGTTACTAGGATACGCCCATCTAATACTTCCGACATACCGGAAGAGGAGCGGCCCCCAAACAGAGCTCACGAAACAACATTTGATCGGTCTAGATCTATGTCTGCACAATGACTCAACTGAAGATATAAGGAAACAAAATTTGTCGCTATTTCTCTCTCTCTCTCTCTCTCTCTCTCTCTCTCTCTCTCTCTCTCTCTTCTTTTTCTCTCTTCCCTCTCTCCTCTCTTTCATATTGTCATCTCTACCCTATTTTTCTAGATTCTTATGGATCTATCTATGTATGTATCAATTAAAATATTTGCCATAACAAACTTTACAGCTCCCTTGTGTATACCCAAAAGGGCGTAGCATTTAAAATACTGTTGGGCATTTGAAGCGTGGTACCTCATGACGTCATAATCAAACGATGCTTCCAAATATGGTGACATGGATGGAGAATCCTCTCTTTACTTCCGGGGATGCTTTTGTAAAAATGGGAGAGCTGTCACCGTGAATAAGTGAGTGTGCTGTCCTCACTTACCTATTCATACACTTGTCGGTCTTAATAATTACAGCTGTTACATGGCATTGATAAACGAAGTTCAAGGTCATCATTGTACTGTTGAATATTTTAGAATTCCAGCCTTGCGTGTTCTGACAGAATTGAGTTACGGTGCACTTAGTGGTTACAAGGCATGTGTTAGGAGAACGTATTACATATCAAATGGTGTAGAAATAATTCTATTGTATAAGCATACATATAGTATAGGTAAGCATACAAGGCGGTTACAGGTATTTTGTGGGTAGATGACGTGCAATATTATCATCACTTCTTCCATAGAGGTTATTCATACTTGTTTAGAGTTGCCTGAGTGTCCAACTCTCCACAAACATATGAGAGGGTATATCTTGATGTGTGAAAGATACAAAAAGAGACACACACAGAAGGAAACACTCAGGCGCATAAAGAGAGAGAGATAGAGGGGTAAAGGAAGAGAGAGAGAGAAAACAGCATTACACGTACACAAATATTTAAGGTCTGACACCAGTTCTGTCACATTATCATGCTTAACATATACCTGTTAGTCCAACTATGGTGCAAAGAAAATCTTTGTTCGGCACACCACAGAAACATACACACGCACACACACACAGAGATACATACACACAGAAGTAGACAAAGTAAGAGATAGCAATAACGTTATAAATAGTGCATGAAATACTACAGCCTAACCAATTTCTCATTTACCCTTGTACATGACTGCTTGTACTGCTGAATACACACTTGTTAGCCCAACTACCGTACAGAAGCATCTTTGTTCGATACATTAAACCGCGGAAACCAAACACTATTACATTGTGTATACCCTTACTCAGACCTTGAGTATAACAATGCCGTTTCAGAGTTGACACAAGTGTGTTTCTACCTAACCATACCGACATGTTCCTGTTCAATTACATTTCTTAATTCATTCTGCACTGTTGAAACTGAAAGGTTGGCTGAAGGCTGCAAAGCATTTTGCGTAAGTCAATAAGTTTGAGTAAACTTCAAAGCGGAAGTAGCTTTATCATTTGAGATATAACGTTAACTCTAGCTTAGCAAACGTATCCTCCGGTATCAACACATTGCCGTCCGCTATTCATGCCAAATACTCTGATGATAAATCCCCCTATCCTAATCGTAATAGTCCTCACCCTATTTTCCCACACATTTACGTGAAGATCGATATACTTTACAACATGTTGTATCAAAAATACATGAACTAACGACAACGCGGACTAGCTAATATTACATACTTAACGTGCCCCTTTGGACCAATAAAAGTTTGGATCCATATCGTATTGTTTTGTTCTGTGTAATATGAAAAAGACACAGCGCGAGCCAAAGATCTAGCTACCATAAAGCTCACATTGAAGAAAAAACACGTACCTTTTTTTGTGGATCGCAGCTGATCCACAAACTTTCAGGAGTTCAAGTTCGACAAGTTGACAATCTCACTTTACAAGTTTGAATCTGTGTCCTGGTAGCTCGAAGCTTGTTACTATGAGCACGACTGTAGTAGAGGTAGTGTCTTTTATAGCCGATAAAAAAAGATATTCCCGTGGGAGGGAGAAGGAATGATCATTGATTTTAAGTGTTTCCTGTGTGCGTATGTGATGATGGTGGGAAAGTACCTCCAATATGTGTGACTGTATGTGGTCGTGAACTATGACCCGTTGCCACTAGCAACGCGTCAGGTCATCGAAGGTCAAATTTGAACGTGTCTTAAAAACGGTTTCAGTGTAAGACAAGCGCATCCTGACTATCTTAACGTTATACAGTATCTTGTTAGTGATATTTACAGGTAAAAACAATCAATTCTACGACTCCATTGACGTTTCACATCTACCTAATGTTGTTATGGGCATGGGTCACCTGTAAAAGTGGGCGGTTACTTCCGTTGGACTTTGGCGTTAGCGTCATGTTTTTTTTAAAAAAAGAACAAGTCTCTGACATGCACCCAATGTTACACAATGTGTCATGTGTGAGGAATGTTTCGCAGAAAAGAAGGTCAATGACTTCATTAAACTGCTTTGTGTCACATATCGCTATATTTATACAGTTTTAACTTTTCTTCGAGCATCGTAGTGATAGATTGCCCATCAATACAACAATTTGTGATAAGTTCTCACCAAATTCGTACTGCAGAACGAGAATATCAATGAAAATCAATTCTCGATAAAGAAGTCTGGCTATATTTCATCCTCTATTGTTGCATTCCATACTCAAGTTTTATCATTTATCTGTACAGTTCTATAAAAGTTTTTGAAATAACCTGTGATCACAATAACTAGAAATCCATTTGGTTAACGGGTGAGCATTCTATGCATCTGTAAGTTGGAGAAGCCAGTAAAACAAGTAATTGCACCATAACAAAACAGACGAAAGAAGCACAAACCCACTATAGTGAAATAACATGAGCTACATGTGACGACATCTAACCACAAAAACGTCCCACACACCAAAGGAATTTCCTTTTCTACGATTAGCTTAGTCAAAGTCACGCAAGTTGAATGATTAGTAATATCCTATGACAACGATCTACTAAAAATATTTTACGCTGTTCTTTCCGCATACATACACGAACCTCTGGTATGAAATTTATGAGTAAGCCACAATAAGTAAATTTTGTGGATGACAGTCTATGCAGAGTACAAAAATAATGAGATAGCGCGAAAACAAAAAACAAGATGGGTAAAAAAACAAGGTGGCAAGATTTTCAAAATATACACTATGAACGTCGTAACAAGATTCGAAGTGACAAAACGTGGCATCACAACTAACAAGGCTTTCATCCTGTATTTTAGTGATACTAATAAGACGAAAATTAATGAGCGCGCTGTTGTCATCCATAAAATTTTCTTGCTGTGGCCTTACCTTTAAAACTGGTCGAAGAAGGATTTTTATATCCTCAGTATGAGTTGTTGGCAATTGTAACCTGCCTAACTAAGAAATACAGGCAATGCATTCAAGTACTCTACAGCACCTAAAAGAAACTGAGAACGCCTGCGCATAGTCTGCATACATGTGCCTTTCCTACAGTATAAAATTGTAACGTAAATAACCTTGATGAAAGTTCATTTTGAGTAGCTATAGGTTAATATATTGATATGCTGTAAAATCGCTTATAATATAAACAAACCTTGCAGTGAGATGTCGCCCAGTTGTGTTTGAGTTGTCCGCAAGGCAATGACATCACATACCAGCTTCCCCTCCGCCAACGATGGGTACATGGAACATACCCATAACATAGCAGGTGGTCGCTAGGAGTGACGTCACAGGGTCACTCGACATCACTCATTTTCCTGTAACAGCCTAGTGGTGCCAAAAAAGCCAAACCGCAGTGGTACTTATTAGGATGTTTATTAGGTTAGAGGGAAGTATTACCATGCCATTTTACTTCCAATACAAGTGATGCAGTCATGATCAGTCCCCACATTGGCCTAGCTTGGGGCACTGCAGTGCTTGTTGAAACCGCATAAAGCGCTGTTACAATGTGTTTGCCATCGGTTGGTATCATACTTTCCTCATCTTGGTTGACATCCAAGCAGAAGTTATCCAACTAACTAAACAAGAACATCTGGAGGGATTATGTGTCCTTATCGACAGCCTTTAACCCTAAGACGAGAACTCAAGGGCGCTGATGTGCCAGTGAAAGGAAACAACAGACTCTTCAATGACTGTGCCCTTTCTTCACATCTCTCTAGTTTGTGAAGGGAAGGTTGTAGTCAAGTTGTACTTTAATATGCGGTGCCTAAACATTGTGTGTATGCTATAAGGTATGGCTTAGATGATAGAGTTCATTGCCCTTGTCACTCTGATTCTGGTTTAAATTGCAAAGATTAGATCTAATTTTTAACTTTTAATCTAAAAAGTTAGTGTTGATATTATACATGAAGCTGACATATGTGGCTTAGATTGCATGCGTAGTAGTTTTTCATGGACTTAATTGAACACTTCCACCCCACAAGACACTGGGGTTTACCACTACAATGACCACAACTAGATCACTGCTGCTTATCCGCATATAGCCGACACAAATTTGGTGCAAACCGAGTACCTTAACATGCTGAAGACTAAACCCGATTATCAATTAGAAAAGTAGAAGCCGTTTAATTACACACCCCATTTGCCAGCGCATGTCGTGCAATTATCCGGATGGTGCAACAAAGTGAAGTTATCTAGCTGGACCACACCACCACGGGATTTGGTGATCCCGTGCAATTAACTGAACTGTGCTGTTATCCGTTGTGCAATTTACTGACGTCTACTGTACATGTGTAATAGGAACATTTTGAGTGTCAAATTACATGTAAGTACATGTATATGTCTAGGCAGAATTCACGTACAAAAATCATTACACTATAAGTTGTTCTTTCCTAGATAGACGCATCTGCAAATAACAATCGACTATTTCCTTGTCGAAGTTTTTAATACGGTGAAATATTCACCTACTGATATCTTTTCCTTGAAGTCCGGATATGGCGGAGACCGCAATACATGTATGTCTACAGTCAATTTGCTGACACACCTTATTAATTGTTTTACGGGGTCGGTTTGCGGTCAGAGTCCTGTCAGATCGACGGTTCTTACCTTTGACCTTGTTATGACGTCATTGTTGTACAGGTGTAACCACCTTCTTGGAAAGCCTCCAAAACTGGTAAATGATTATGTCGTTGTGCAGCTACCAGGTAACAGGTATAAAAATGCCCAAACAAACAGGATAAAGTCGATAAAGATTATAATTGATAGAGAGGATAGAAATTACTGACAAAGATAGAAGTAATATACAAATACCGTTATTGGATATGGGGGCGGGAATGGCTTCTCCTCTTAAACCGGTAACTACCTTCATGTAAGACCAACTGGATAAAGTCAATAAATGAGAGCAAAAACTGTAATTGATAGAAAATATAGAAATTATGGAGGTAGAAGTAAGATGCAGATACCGTATTGGATATGGGATAAAACGACCTGTTCTCCTAAACCTGTAATGTTGTGTCTGACTGTAACGTTAAGGATGAATTTTTGAGTAGGGGAAAATTATGAGCAAATGTTACTAGTCTAAAACCGTCTTTGTGATCTCAGCACCATATAATTCTAAATAGTGTGCATTTTTGCCTGAAATAATATGCTTACCATTATACAATATGCTTACATTTCGTAAGCGAAGGTTTTGCAGAAATGGCCCCAGCTTCTTACTTACGTCTTAAGAGCAGATACACATCTTAAGGGTTAACATCACTTTTCTTCAAGGTGTTCTGGGAATACTGATAAACGCATAATAAATGAGGTTGGCCATTTCCCAGTCTGTGTGACGTCATCTGATCAATAACCAAGTGGCCCGCCAAATATGTTTGATTACCGGGGATAGACCACTAATTGCTAAGGCTGTCAGATTGGGGATTAATCACTAACTGCTCAAGACTGGTGTGATAGACCACTTGTGATTGTGTATAATATGGCCATCTATTATGTAGATTAGTACTATACTCATAGTTTCTACTACGCCCCTCCCCGTTCTTTCTAAGACTCATTTTGTGTTTGATTACATACAGTATTGTCCCCTTGAAAATATATCAGAACCATACCTCTAAATTCGCTAATGGAATAGCCCTATCTAGTAACTAAATTAGTCCCAGGACTGGAAAGTCTGGTAAGTGTAGGTCAGGGGTTACACCTATCCGTATGCAAATTAGCACATGATAGACTGGAATTCAGACTAGTTCTAGGGTTTATACAGGTCAGGTCTTCGACTCCAGCGCTTACATACCCCGGAGAAATTTTAGTGCCCCCACCCCCTGAATAAGACCATTGAACTGACAGGACGGCAAAGGTCACCGGGGTGGTCCAGTTCACCAGGCGGGAATAGAAGTTACCACCGCCGAGGAAATAGCATACAACCCTTGGAGCTACTGTTGAGCGAGGCTACCACATACGTGTGTGTAGGTGGGGACTTCACCCAAAGATTCCACCACCGGAAGTCACTGCCTGTCGATAATATGTTTGCTTGTTTTGTAACGTGGTAAAGCAGGGAAGGCAGGCGAGCTTCCGGCCACGAGACCCTGTTCCCCATTGGAGAGAGAGACTGGCTTGTCCATTGATCGATTTCTTGTCAGTCTGTCAATTTTTACCGGGAAAGGTCGTACGACGTGCGGCGACGCTTTCGGAGAAGGGTTGTCGTAGCGCAGATATGTACTCTACACCAGGGTCGTTCAGCAGTCACAATTGGCCAAGCTCCACGGGAGTCAAGTTCGTCGACTGAGTTCGCGGTGAGTGCCGTTTTGTTGGCTAGTTCACATGTTTTCAACATACCTCAACCGTACACTTCCTGATGTAATCTGCTGTGACGGTCCCCTCGTGGCGTGATTCACCCTTCTCTCCTGTGTTTTCCAGCGGATACAGGGCATTTCTGTGTTGTTATAGGGGTGAGAGTCATGGTTGTGGTTTTCAGGAGCGCCCTGCCTAAAAGTGTTTGTGTTTGTTCAAATGAAGCTTTGTGTTTGTTATGTCCACAAATGTTACAGTAATTTTACCGTAGCCGTAACATATTATATACGTAACCCAATGATATGATGGTAGACTTCCCTCTTCTTGTATGAACTTGTACATGCTATAACGTTACTATCGTACAAATGTGTTGGTTTGAACACTGTCGTTACTTGAGTCGGCGCCATGAAACTGGGCAATGCTCACTTCTAGGCCTTTGGTATGCTCTTAACCTTGAAATAAACACCACTCACACTTTTAGTCAACCTGACTCGGTCCTAATGGTTTCTAATGGATCCCCGGTGTGGCTTCAGAGGAAGTGGGACCTACTCCGTCCAAATTTCCATAGTTATGGGAAAGGAAAATGTGTTTTGCGTTCACCTGTTCTGTTCTATATAACCGTTCATGGAGTCGAAAAGTATTATATTGCGTTAAATGCACTATTGATCTAAATAAAATCAATTTGATTTTGGGGCTGCGTATTATTGCAACTGAAAGAGAGCTGTCACTGTGATGTTTGACTCGACGCCAGACATCAATTTGTAGTTGAAGGCATCTCTTAGAAATTCCTTCAATTTTGCGTCCTAAAACTGAGCAAAGTGACTGGCTATATAACCACATGCGTTAGTTGCTCCATTAAAACTTACTTCAACGCTGAACCTATTGAGAAACAGGTCATTTCTATTCATTACTAGTATGCTGCCAACCATCCCCCCCCCCCAAAAAAAAAACACACACACCATTTACCATGTGAAACTTGGCAGGCATTCATGTACAGCAAGTGTACTCGCGTAATGGACCCTCAAGGACTGTACAACTTTGCATGACGTCTCAATGGCCTGTTAATTTAACCAGATGAACCATTGAACTGCTGACTGTACAAATTTGCTGACCGTACAAATGCCAAAAATGAAGCTTTCTTGCTGCTGCTATAGCTATAATGTATAAGCAAGAAATTGAAAATGTCTACGAGGTAAATCGGGGATAAATACAATGTATTCTGGATGTTCAAAAGTATCAAAACACCTTTGAACAAAAAATCACGTTTGATTATGTATCGACCTCTAAAATTGGGACACGGGTGGTATATCTAACCTCCCTGTTACCAAAGATATGGATCTACTTGACGTATATAGGGTCATAAATTATATATTCCTTCCAAGTCCCTAATGACCGTGTGTTTTACACGCTGGAAGGTAACCAAATCACCAACCAATATGTTTCTGTGAGGATTGATCGCCTTTTCTTTCTGGGCCAAGGTGAGAAGGTCGGTCGAACCGCACGTTTGAATGGTAACAGGTTTATTTTGAATTCACATCCAAATGGATGGAATGCGGCGCCGTTGGTTCCTAACAAAGAGCTCAGGATATCCGATACTTATGAACTTGAATAAAAGGGGACTCAAAGGGTCGGAGACTGGTATTACAGTTGTGCAATCAAGCAGAGAAATGTCTGTTATCTGTTACTTGGTGGTATTTCGGTTATTGTGATAGCTAAACCCCCATCCCCTTTGAAATCTTCAAACTGTCGTTGACAAAAAGACCAAACAGGTGCAGTACAGGGCTAGGGGCCGGATACGTTTGAATGTGGGGAGGGGGGTTCTGCTTGGAGAATAGTTGCATTGGAGGTTCCTTCGTCAGTGCTGTAAAAACAAACGTAATATCTCAACTCTACTTGTCTGTCAGGATTTACATTGTTTTCTGATATATTTACCTTTGACCTTTCAAGGTGAATTTCGGCGGCCGCCATTTTGTTTACAGCATTGTTATGTTTTATGACCATCGATCCTACAATGTTCTATTAATAAATATGCTTTGAACATGTACCGTCGCTGGTACAATCGTTATGTATTTACAAACTCATACTCGTTTCGTTCACTGACTAGAACGATTTCATACCCATAAAGAATAGTTCAGTAACCCCATATTGGTAAGACACACCTAGATTTAGAGCCAAGAGGCCCGGGTTCTGATCCCACTATTGTGTCTGCTTGTCGGTAAGACGCAGGTAACATTCTTCGTCACACACTTTTCTATTCAATGGGAATGTTTGTCGTCTTGAGACAGGTGTACAAGCTTGTCTCTGGGTTTATTCTAAACAACAGGAAGAGATAATAAACATCAGCTGTTCCCGCTTGTTAATTTCAGAGTGATGACAACGTCCATGGCATCCACCAGGGACACTGATAATAACAATCTTTATTGACAACGACAAAAGTACAGCGACTTTCGTAAGGTCTACATGAATAACAACTACTTACAGTACAACTAAACACATATATATGGATATCTAACGTTATAGGTATGGATACATCAACATAAAGGGTCTAGCATGTCATTTACACTATTGGTTCTACGGTATAAACAATCGTGAATATATTTGCCTACTTGTACACAATGTGGATTTTCGCCTCCCAGAATGTACTTGAATTTATTTATCGAACAGAGAGTAGCAAAGTCTTTAGAGCGAGCGGAAAGTAATGTGAACAGCTCTGTGCGTTTGTCATCATATAGAGAACAATCCATAACAAAGTGACGTTCGTCTTCGATCTCATTTGGGCAGAATGGACAAAACCTCTGGTCACGGGGAATTTTAGAATATCTTCCGGCTTCTATATTTAGATATGCTTCGAGATATCTAAAAAAATATTTTAACTTGTGTTGAATATGATGTGAAACACGTAGAGCCCAACTCTTGGTTATTTTTAGCTCTTTTGGAACAGGCACAAGACTTCTGTCACTTGCCAACCCCCTTAGAATAAACAGGAGCAGCGCAAGTCTACCTCACCTCATAAATTCCCATGTCCAAATAAACTGTTACGACAAAAGCAACAATCAGCCATGTCAACTATTAATAGCAATACTGAATGAATGAAGACCTTTACTGTAAATGTCCCACTGGCTAAGCACAGGTCACATGTTAACAATCATGTACATATTTGTATACATATAAACGTCTAGTGTACTCAATTCTTCTAGCTTCATGAATATATAATACTACTGTGCGTTCTAGCTAGTTGAAGTAGCAATAAACTTTTGTGGAATTTGCGGATTCTTTATTAGACAGCCCATTCGAAGTCGACAACAACATGTTAAAAAGCGACCTGTATCTTCCTGCAAGTAACAAATACATAATATTAATATGGTGTCCACGATATGAAAAAAACAACATTACCAATATGACAATGAATAATTCTTTTATTTATTTTTCTTGGAGACGGTTAGTCGTCCCTTCAATCGTGTGACCAATGATAATTCTATTAACATCAATATGAAGAAAAATGATGGTGATATTGCCATTTGTTGGCAACTGTACTTTGTATACTAGATAACGTAAAGCTTTGAGCATACAGTCTAACTTACAAATGTAGGTCAACCGTCATGATGGCTTTGATGAAACATAATTTACGAGATGAAAGTATCGCACTGGTTAGAAACAAATGTCTCATGTAGGGCATCTTACAGCCTTATGTAGCACTTAGGTCAATGAATTTTGAAAGCTGACGGTGTTTGAAACGCCGCTGTTTTAGTGCAACCATGTGTTGAATGATGAGACACTAGCGCATGACCCATACCACACTCCGATAATCACTTCCCTGCGGCTAACTTGTGCCCGAGTACCCCAAATAAACAACAGCGATCAACTGCCTATTTTCTATTGATACTACAACCTTCATAGAAACGCCGCTAAACCCACCAGCCAACTTATCAACAAACAGCTTATTTACTGACGAGTCTTTACGTAACGTGCGTTTGTTTATTTATTTGCCTGTTTATTTGTTCGTGTGTTTGTTGTTTGTTTGCAAATTTTCATATGTTTTGATAAGGACTTAAGACTAAGGCACAAATTTCAAAGAAAACTTCGAATGCAGCGCTAGACCCGAAAATTCAGTGCTTTTGAAGTTATGCTATCACTCTCCCTGTAATGTCCGTGCCACCGATTACAAAGATGACTCAGGTTCAAACGATGACCCAGTAACCCCAGGAAAACCTCAGGGAACCATACAAGATTTGCCCCGGAAAATATGTATCTTGCTGTCATCACTACTTGTACATCGATGAATAATTTAACTCTGACGCGTGATAATTGAGATAATTAGTCTGCAGGCCGATGACCCGGTGTTTTATACAGCACTCTGTGGAATTGGGAATCGATGGATGGATGGGTGGGTGGATGGGTGTGATAAAATCATGCAGGGCTGTGCTGCGTAGAAACGCGATCGAACGGAGATATGTCGACTTTTATGGCACGCTCTTGCCCCAGGGGTTATTACAAGGGAAAAAATATGTACAGTGTGCAAACTTGTGCATGGTTTTGCATTAATAATTTGCTCCTAATACCGGAAGAGGTTGCAGAATCCCAATCCAAAGCATTTGTAAGCATACATGATTAACTTGTTATACAATTTCTGAGCATTGTGATCACGTGATACTTAACTAGAGGAAAGACAAACGTGGTAAATGACTGGCACCTTTTCCCATTTAGTTTCTCATTGTAATTTGCTATGCCTTATTTCAGTATCGGGTGTGGACGGATACGATGGTTTATTCACATTGTTGCTTTGATGCATTATGTTATTTGGACCATTACATTTTGTACCTGTTTGCCCTATCCTGTCTGTGAGACCTGACTCTTTAGACTGTCAGTTTAGATTCTAAGACAATGCCTTGATGAGAACCAGATAAAACGTGAGTTCTACATCTGGGCCAACTTTCCTTTAAGATTCTCAGAAGATGTGTACGTCTTTGTGCTTCTATATTTAGGTCTACACCCTAAGTCAAGGTCGTGCTTGAAGGGGGAACGGGGGGGGGGGTCAGATGATCAAATTGTGAGAAACTTTCCATTCATCCTTCATCAGAAGTTAATACATCAACAGCAAGGGCAGCTATGCATCCCTAAGAACGTTTTAGATCGTGAGCAAACTGCCAACAGGTTAATTTTGTCGTCTTCTGGGATCGCCCGTTGACACAGTTCCCGTATGTCAGGGACACGATTGAAGGAGGGGGGGTCAAATTGTTAGACACTTTCCATTCATCCTTCATCAGAAGTTAATACATAAACAACAAGAGCAGTTACGTACTTCTAAGAACGCTCTGCAACGTGAGCAAACTGCCAACAGGTTAATTTTGTCGTCTTCTGGGGTTGCTCACTTGCATGAAATGAAGGGGGGGTGATCAAATTGTGAAACACTTTCCATTCATCCTTCACCAGAAGTTGATACATAAACAGCAAGGGCAGCTATGCACCTCTAGAAAGGTTCTCAATCGTGAGCAAACTGCCAACAGGTTAATTTTGTCGTCTTCTGGGATCGCTCGTTGACACAGTTCCCATATGTCCAGGACTCGATTGAAGGAGGGGGGCAGATCAACTTGTGAGGCACTTTTCTTTCCTTCACCAGAAATTAATACATAAACAGTAAGGGCAGCTATGCACCTCTAAGAACGTTCTAGATCGTGATCAAACTGCCAACAGGTTAATTTTGTCGTCCTCTGGGATCGCTCGTTGACGCAGTAAGACTTGATTAGGCAATCACCGAAGCGCGAGGCAAGTGTATTAGCGTCGCTACAGCCCTCTCCTGACCCGTATGGCACGTATTAGGGTCATCCGGAGCACAACACGACTTGCTAACGATGGAAGGGTTAACTCTAAAGTGTTGGAGTCTCTTAACTTAAGGAAGTTTCTAATGCTTCCAAGGTCAAACAAACAACACGTCGTTACGGTGCGTGAACATGACTAGAAGAAGTCTTACTATTGACTTGAAAGTTATAATCTATACATAGACAGCGTTTGACGGGATTCCAAGCACGTTATGATCGAGAGTTTTTTATCGGAATTTTCATTAGAGTTGTTATCAGGTATGATATATGCTGGAAAAAAATCATCAGCACAGCTGCGTAGCTTTCAGCCATGATTATATTCTGATGATGAAACGTCATTTCCTACCAATAAGTACGTGTATGATTCATAATTGATTAAGTTCTGTCAAGGGTAACATAAAACATCGCGATCTGTGAAGATTATCAGGTAATCTTTGTGAACTAGACGGGTTTTCCTTGTTTGCTCGTTTGCCACCCCAACCCCCACCCCCACACACAAGCAAAGCCCAAATCCTCCATTTTTCATCGAGGTAATAATACACATAGCTTACCATTGCATACTTTTATTGCATGCTATAATGTTAAATATCCTGAGATGAGGGTGCATTATCTCTACAGAGTTAATCCCAGGGTTTTCAGAGATAATCTTTATCTCAGCAAAGATAATCCCTACAGGCCCTATTGGTCATTCCGCGCTGCCCCGACCCTGGTTGTCAGGACTGGCCGGAACATGTTATCTTTGTTTCTTCATTCCTACCCACAAATAGCACGATGTACCATAGCCTCCGTGGCAGGCTCTCTGGGCCGACCGGAAGTACAGGCGACCCAGTACAAAAAAGAAATGGCCAGCCAATTTGTATTATGAGACACAAAAAGACAAAAAAGACCTAGAGAGCCTGCTATAGCAGCTATATGTACCCATAGACCCTTACCCGAGTTTTCGAAGGTGATTAGTCAGTATGTTGTATCACAATATCCTCAAGTATGTTTACAAAATCCACACAAACGCGTCCATAAAGTACGTGACTCATTTGAGATCTTAGTACGCAGCGAACCGTGTAATTACAATAACATCAATTAGATTATTAGAAGAAGTATATACATATCATTAACCAATGCGCGTAATTGCTATTTTCGAACATTGACATTTACACTACTATCTCATAAAACTAGTTGGCATACGTACAACACGATTTTTTCGTGTGTGTGTGTTGTTGTTTTTTTTGTGACAGATACATGTAACGAAAGAACTGACACATGAAATTTTAAGAATCTGTTGGCTGACCCTCAAGTGGATTTCGTGACAGAAATCCCGATATCAATACCTTAGAGGCGAGCACCTCTGGTTAGGGTCACGAGTCCGCATTCTTTGGTATGCTTCATACGAAAACTTACTCTTCCTACGAGGATTGTAGAGATCAAACATTGATACAGCATGTAGCATTGGGTCTTTATCAATCAACAATCCCCTACGCGTATGCAGAGTCGGCCATGGCCACCAGCCATTACATTGGGCGTTAAGTCGAGTCAGCTCAAAACAGCATACTGTAATCAGCATACTGCTCGAGAGCATTGGCATGCATAGCTAGATTGTTTTAACTGTTAGTCATAAAATTAGATTAGTTATTTAACATTTCAAATAGTTCAAGTGCCATGTATGTACTAGCTGCCATACGCTGCACCTGTTACAATTGTCATGCAATAAAGTTCTTCTTCATAAAGATGAGGGTGTCCTGGTTATTCACGAGTTTGTCTTATTTAAGACAAGCCAGTAAGTGTTAATAGAGGAAAACTTTAACGGCAATTCACTGATTGATTGATAGCTGTGTAGATGCCAAGCCCTCAAGGGAGAGAAACTCGACCTGATAGAGCATAGTCGACTGAGACCTAATATGGCTACAGAACGTCTCTACATTGGAAAATTGGTATATCTTTGACGTATGGAGTACTTATCGGGTAATGTCTTACTACATACATGCAGAGGTCATTGATTTTACCCTACATCTGATTCAATTTACCAGCTGGCACACCTCGGAAGAGGATCACTTTCAAGTCGAAATGATTTATCTTCCTCTCGCTATCTGTCCGCATTGTCAATTTCTCCATCAGGGAAAGTAGCAGTCATCTTGTCACATTACTCCCATGCAATTTCCTGTCTTTAACAGGTCTCAAATGACTAGTCATTGAAAGGAAGCACAGTATATGTAACGAAGCTGGTAATTATGTATAATTTAGTGTTGATCAGGTCTCTGCGTTGCGTTGAGGGGTTGTTCAGTAATCTCCAAGCAGATCCTACGGTAACATAAGATAGTATCAAAAGCTGGCAGAGGAGTGAAGGGGTGTGTATGCGACCGGAGGTCTTGCTCTTGTGCCTGTCTGACTCCCTTTTGCCGGCCATACTCCTTGGTCAGCTTTGATACTATCTTATGGCACCGTAGGATCTGCTTGGAGATTAGTTATTCAGGTTTGGGTCGATTCTTTGGCCGCTGTCTTCCCCATTGGGAGAGATGTGCATCTGGCCTACCAAGAAAAGATATGCGTCTGTTATGAATTTTTAGTGCAAAGTAATGGAACAGTTGCAAAATGAGAAAAAACAATAAGTTTTACATTTGTAGGCTTATTAGCTGCAAATTGATTAAACGAAAGCTTGAATATTGTTGGGTTTTTTTACAAATGAATGTAGACAAAGTCTGTGTTGCATCATCATATAGAGTACAACATAATAGTATTAGTGTGATGAAACCCTTTCTTTATAATGAAACTCATAGGTATTGCTATTAGTTTGAGTGGGTAAAGTTGTGCTTGAAACAATTGGCAAGTCACCCTGAATATTCCTATAAAGATATTACGAGGAGTGGAAAAGTGTTGGTACACATCCTACCAAGGCACATGATCCTCACTGAAAAGCTAGATGCATAACATCAAACACATATACAATTTCAACCCATGTTACTTGTCCTTATTGTTCGTTTTATATGTCTGATTGCATTCCAATCCCTGGAATCTATCATAACCAGAAAGCCACCTATGAATAACGGTGTATGTCTAGGTCGGAATAGAATCTCGGCTTTGGGGCTTACATTTTGACAGGTGAAAGATGTAACTCAGAAATTGCTAAACATTACGGTATGAAATCCGAGAGAAAGCGTAATATTGTCAAAACTTTATTGCGTATATGAATATTTGTAAAAACAATAATAACCTTGTCAAGGTTTGACACGATGAAAAATGACATTTCATCATCCTTATGCAATATCTTAGAATGTACGCTATTCTTAGGTAAAACTATACCGAAAATAAAAGTTCATCTCGAATTCCGGACTTAAAAAACTGTACTTATCAGCCATCGACGTTATAGTCGCAATTGATAAATATTATACTCTATATGTTTGATATTTCGATGTCTTATTATCACGTTTCATAAGCACTTTAATGTTCTGTATTTAATAAAAACAACTCTGAAAATGTAGATCACACCAAATCACTTTAATAAAAACTTTTTTTTTATTTTCTTCATAAGTATATATTTACCTAACCTTGATACTCTCCCGGAAGTGACCCTGAAAATTGGATTGTTCTTCCGTGAAAATTTCGGTACCGCAGGGACCGCAAGTTGATTGTCATGGGCGACTGCCAAATGGAAAACCTTTGATTCAATTAACTTATACCAGACTGGGTGGTCGTTGTAGAATTCCAAGAAGTGTATGTTTTCAAAGTTGAAAATGAAATGAAATTGCCCCTGTTCTTTCATTTTACACAACCAAAGCAAGCGTTGTCCGGAATTTTATTACAAATCAATGGCTTCTTTCCTTGATCTAATACTCTTTCTGAGTCTTTCATGTAGTTTACTTTCCTCGCTCTCTATACATCAAATACATTAAAGTAACTTCGCACTGTTATACCGGATACTTCAGAGGTAGTGATTTAATATAACGTAAGGTCAGTATTAAGACCCTACTATTGTACAACAAGTCGCTACCATATGGTGTCCCCCATTATCTGCTAAATAAATGGCACCGACGCTCATAAAGACACTTTACTGGAGAATAGCATATTGATTTTGATATGAAATTTGGCACGTAGACAAGCCATACAAAGTATGGAATATAGGTTTCTGAGAAAGAAGAATGTGCATATATCCTGTAAGGTACTTTCCTGGAAATCATTTTGGAAGAAAGAAAAGTGTCCATCCCAAGAAAGTTCATTCATTGCAACATTGTATGTTAACTATGCGAGTGATAGGCTTGAATATTGAGCCATCATTACAATATATAATGCACGTCTTGAGTTATTCTCTTCCAACGATCTGTCAAGCAAAACCTGCCCCTGAAGTTCCAAGAAAGCCGTTAGGGGGACAAAACCTACATCACTCATGGTCAGTCTCAAGAGTTGCCTGCAACTCAGAAAATGACGCTAGACGCTAAATATCAAAATTGGAAGTTACGATGTCGTACCTTAGAAAACCGTCAGGGTGCCCGTTATCGAATTTGACATTCGTTTCACATTTACCAACTATCATAAGGATCCTTCCATAGCTTCTCGGTGTATGCTGCGGCAGTGCCTGAAACAGACAGACACATTAAAAAAGTAACTAGTGCCACACTTTATTAGCCCTGGCTTTGACATTGTTTTACACGCCATATGTATCATGAGGGACAAAATATTAAACTATTCATTACCACTATTATACTTTACCTCGCGTGACAAATACCAGGTGTAGTTTTCCTATCTATGACGTCATCAAGTTCAAACTAATTTCCCATCATCCTCACATTACTCTGATTAAATGCCAAAGTCATTACCGCTTTATAATAGAAACTGAACAAATCCTCAATAAATCATACCGTTTTTCTCCTTTCTATTTCCGCCTCTTTCGGCTTGTTTGCCTTTTGATGATAAGAAAGTGCTGGAGTATAAAATGCTGGCCTGGCGGTTTGTCATTTCTATTGTAATTTCATAGCCCAGTGGTCAACAGCAATAAACTCCCACAAGGTCAGGTCTATATAAATGCCGCGAACCGTGCCTCCCTGTAGACTTCTCAATAACTGTCGTAAAATATAAATGTGACTGTCAAGTAGTCTACGTTTGAGCGTTATTGCGCCATAAAGCTGACGAAGTGACTCAATCTAAGCAGAAGTTTGAGTCAATTGACGAATACCCATTGCAACCAGGAACGACAGCTTATGCTACCCTCTGCACATGCGCACTACACAATAATTCGTACGAACACAAAAAGCACTTCAAAGTATCCAAATTTCCACATAACCTTGTCAGAGAATTGTAAAGTTAACCAGAACTATTGTAATCCAAGTGTCCTGTGGGGTTTATATCACTACAATCACTCGTCTTTCAAGGGCTGAAACCAAGGGCAAGTCGATGATTATCGTTCCATTGAGACGTCAATCAAACTGTTGCCCGCGGATTTCTGTCCCATAGAGACGTCAATCATTCCCAACCCGGGGTGTTTTCCAGCCATTTCGTATCCCCCTTCCAGCAGGGTCTTGTCAAGTCTGAAACATCAACTCCGGTGGTGGGAGTAGTGTATCCGTCACTCTGCGGTAGATACAACAGTATAATCATTTCATCTGACACCTGCCGGGTTTAGATGTTCAAAACAAACATTGCGTTTGTCATTTCCCCATTCGTTAATATCTTAGGAGGAAATACGTTTCAAATGTGCGATATACCTCCATGGAAGGGTCGATGTATTAGTACAAGAAAAACTAACATTGAAACTGCGTCTATAACGTTGGCGCACGCTTTTAGAAAATAAACTATAACTGGGAAGGAAAAAGGCTGTTCTTGACAGCTCTGTTGGCCGTCTAGTCCCTGTTCTAACAACTAGATTTCGTACATGTAGCGTTTAGGGTTGAGATAAACTGAGATTTAGACTTTTTTTCATTTTCCAGACTATACTTTATAGAGCTGTAAAGCAAGTGTCAATGTACCCATATGGTATGTAAATATATCGTGTAGCAAAATGAATATAAGAAATATTGATTCGCCCTTTTCGACTTATGATCAAGTAGAGAAATAAGGTAATATGATGGCTGCTTCTTCGTGTCCGAAGATCATTGGGAAGGTTGTCCTCGGTCTCCCCTGCATGCAATTGACGAATATACTGGAGAGATAATGCCTTATTTCTTACACCGCTTGATGCCAGTCACAGTGAGTCACTTCCCAAGAGACATTTAGAAACAGCTTCAGGCCGGATTTGGGGTTGATCTACAAGGAAACAGCGTCTATTAAATAAACACAATCTGTGTTAGAAATGTTTAGTGTTTTTAGCAAGAGGTGACAACAGAGAAAGTTTGAATTGCGGAAACAGTTTTGGACTTGATGAACTGTACATGTGTGGATCATGGACCGGGCGGTACTTCTCAGTAGCCCAAGGAACTCTTCAATACCTTTTACACTCAGCTTTTAATTTTTCCCACGTTTATATACTTTTTACATATTGCGTACCTAATGATTTCCTTTCTGATTGATCCATCTTTGAACAAACGTAGTACATATACGAGTACCAGAAAGTGAACTAAACTTTCAAAACATGTCAATGAACAGCAATAGTAAGGACAGGTTCGCATCAGGGTATGTTAGGACATCTATATAAAATTAGCAAAGACGTTCCCCTGTCCTTAATCACATATGTAAACCCAATTCGTTACTTCGATTCATTTACAAGACAATTCCAGTGTGATCTCTAATCTATCTCTCCCCTTGTTTCACTTCTAGAGTTCATTTTCCCTGACATCCACACACAATCCTTTCGTAATTACGTTTCCACCATATGACGTCAGTACTATGTCACACTTCACACCTACGCCAGCATGTCGGCAATGCACGCTTTGAAGTTATGATTAAAATGTACCGTTAGGCAAACTAATAAGATACTTTGATCTACAATATATTTGATTAGCATGATATATTGCTAGCTGCATATATTGCGTTATATTGTAAAGGCAATATAACGTTATTGTGTACACAGCATTTGGAGAAAACTGGTTGTCGGATCGTTTGGGGTGTGCCAACTGTCAAATAGTAATGTTTATTGCAAATTCTTTCCCGTGGGCTAATTGCAGGTAACATGAGAGATTCAGACAAAGTAAAAAACAATATCAAAGGTGTCTACTCTATAATTAGACTTAGGGATAGGCTAGATGAGAATTTCAAGATTATTCCTTTTATCTAGCTCGTAAATCTGCAAGGTACACAAGAGCTCAATGGATTCCATGTGATCGTAAACAGCCTTGACAAAAGCCTCCAAAGCTAAGAAGGAAATTCATATTGCAATTTACTACTGCTTAAGTAATCCCCTTTCTAAGCGCATTTATATCAGAATTTTTATCCGGATGTTGTCTACATTCAAAACGGTATTACTTCAGAAAGCTGGCAGTGCGTACAACTGGAAGATAACTCTTCGCGAAGGCAAAATAATTTTAAGGTATTAAGAAAGATAATCTATTCGGAGTTAATCCAGGTATACCATCTTTGCAAGACATCGATTATCTTTCGATTGTTGTCCATCTGCACATACCCTGAGTGCGTATGAGCCTACTGTTGACCTTCTATTCATTCTATTAAATTCGTCATTTTGTTTTGCTACTTCTGCTTACATTTTAACGACCCCTATTGCCCTCACTGAGGGCTGGAAAGCATCTTCCTGCTCCTAATACTCTCCCTGTCAATGGTTATGGACTCCATGCCATATGATACCCATTGTGGTGAGCTACTCATGTGTAGGAAATGTAATCTCACCAGGGAGTCCATAGAGTAGTTGAGCTAAGGTCATGAACTCTATCAGCAATGTCAGAAGGTCATGGACGTCTTTGGTCACGTAATCTACGTTCTATGAAATAGGGTTTAACAGGCTTACGTTAATACAAAGGTTCCAATTGAATAGCATATTTTGCTCGAATCTTCACTTCAATGAGAAGGTAATAGACACGAGATTTTAAGGGAGATTTCAAGGTAAGGAACGGGGTTTTGCTTGTGACGTCATCACCTGGCAGGGGTGCTGTGAGGATGAGATAAGAGGTCGCATCTAAATGTGAAGTATTTCGTGAGAGTCTACATGAAACCGCAGGCAAACATGTGGTATATGTTCAGACGGAATATGCGGTCTACTGGTTGAAAGAATCTCACGCAAACTTCCATTACATAAGTACTTAGAACTCTTCTTTCTTCATTCTTACTTAAAAGTTTTCTGGCAAACAGGTCACTTTTAAAATGCTAGATGTATTATATAAATGACTTCCGATGTACCCAAATGCTCGCACATGTGGGCACCATACTGTTTACATTTAGAACCATTTACAGTTGACCTTCACCGTTCCCCAATTTGTAAACACGTCTTTCATGCCTCGAGGAAACGGCAGCAGATTTAGAACAGATTTCTGACCTTAGCGACAAGCGTGTTTACAAACGTTAGCTAAGACCTGGTGTAAGATATCTCCAACACGTTCTACTAATAGACCAAGTAAAAAAGCGAAGCATGCTAGACTCGAAGTGTTTCTATGAAGTGCCAAGGAAGTACCTTGGTTGTTGGTGGTTGTTACCTGGAAGAGCAGCGCCCTCTTCCGCCGCCATCTTGTTTATTTCGTTCTTTTCTGACTTTTGACCTTGTGGCAATAAAGGTCACCAGCCCAAGTTATACACTAGAGTAACTCTCATAAAAGTAGTATGTGGACTTGCAAGATGCATGTACGTAGGTCAGTTGTAATACCTGCATTATTACAGTCGCCTTTCTACTCCATTTTTATGTAATATTTGTGACCTTATACTGACGAAGGTCACAGACCTGACATAACTGATAACGTTACATATTTTACTTCATTTTTTTTTTCGTTATCACGCCACCGGCCGCACGGACCTGCACCTCACCTGAACGAGATGCCCTCACAGAGGGTTTTGTTCAGTATCAGATTGAAATTGAGATTGAGATATCTATGGCCCGATTCACACACGTATTTTCGGAGTCGACTCAAATTCTCTTAGTCGATTAGGACTCAAAATGGACTCACAACGCGTGTGTAGAACGTTTGTTTCAGAAAGGTGAAGTACCTGGAATGTCAGTTTCCTATTTCCTCACCCTTTCACCTGTTCGACTTCCGTCGTTTTTTTCCCTGTAATTACCTAAAGGTTATTGAACCTTCTTCACAAGGTGGTTGACCTCATATTTGAATATTTGAATTTTAACGATTTGTTATGTTTGGCCAATCAAAACGTGTTGGAGATTGTGTTTAGTACTGACTAGTTGTGTGTACTAGATCTAGTGTTCTCAAACTGGCGATTTTGAAAAAAATCCTCCTCTCTCTCTTTCTATATTTCCCTCATTTACTACCTTAGATCAGTAGTTAGTAGAGATAGCAATATTTCGTCAAATTCAAAAACAGATTACCTGATGGTCATGACGGTTTCGAAGAAACTGCAACTCCGTCGTTTCCATAGCAATGAATATACGCACGTTGGAACAGGTATCGCCTGTAGGCATACACTACAATGGACGTGTTAAAAAGTGGGACGTGTTATCTTCATAGGATCTTATGGCAAGATATGACATATGCTAAGTTGTTCTCAGTGTAAGACAGGTAGTGACTATACATTTCCCTCATTGAACTTAGAACAGACGAGTGTATGCGGCATATATAGTTGACAAAGTGCAGGTGTCAGCGTTGCATTTCGTCAGCAAATTTGAAAAACTTGACAATTACTTCCTCTGTTTAAACTTTATGAAGATGTATGTATGAGTTTTGACAGTCTTATTGTCCTATAGTAGACAGGAAGTTAGGATTACATGATGGCTATGTTCTAGCGCTTTTTGCGGGGGAGGTTGGGGGATTTGCAATGCAGATTTGGTCTGAGATTCCGGGCTATATAATGCGCAAGTCCTTCACAGATCGAAGACTGTACTTCGATGAGCGCGAGGCCTGAGTCATCACTACTGCCCATCCCTGTAAGCGGCCTGCACCAACACAGTAGTGGTGAAAACTGTGGTTTGCGGTAATCTAATAAGTGGTAAGTTTTATCACCAAACGTCTTAGTGTAGAAGGCTGTGGGTGACTTCAATTTAACCGCTTAGCTGGGGTCTATCTAGGAATACTTTCTGGTTAAAAACGATTGCCGCCTTGTATTGATGATTTTCTATGATATGTGCCCAACGAAAACGCCGTGTCATCAGTAAAGACAATGTCGCAAAATAGTTTTATGTACCATTTGAAATATCTTTTAATTGTAGTTCTATTTTGTCCAATCGTATTTCATAGGTTTTGTACGGCTCATCGTCTTGTATGTGTTTGTGTAGGTGTGATACCAAGAAACTGAATATTTTTGTCGGCATTGTTTGATACCTAATATTGATGGTCGCCCTTTGGCAAAACTCATCAACTTCGCATACAAGCGGCGGTGTCTGCTTATATTACATGTAATTACTTGTTATATTGATCATCCATCCTTCTAATCATTAATCATAGCTATCTAATGACGACTAATTGATAAATTTCATCATACATCAAGCGGAATTCGTGGTTCTATTAGGAATTACATTTTGGTCCGAGCGGTACGATCTTGGGTCCAGCCAGAAATCGTCTTGATGTTTCCCCTGAAGATCTGTTTGGAGATTATGTTTCAGAACACGTCCAGTTAAATAACATGCTGAGGAAGAAGCAAATTATAGGGAAGATAGGATGTAAATTGTGCAATGTCATGCTCTGATAACAGATAACTCTTTGGTGTTTGTGATAACCTATAACAATAATTATTTCCTCAACTCCTCGTAATTTATGAAAGTCAAAGGAAGCTATGGAGACCTTTTCTGTAAACTTCTGTCTGAAGACTTAATCTTCGATAGGCATATCGAACTGTACAGCCGGGTATATATATACAGCATGACAAACCCCTCTCTTCAATCTCGTAACCGGGGCACTCTATAGCACGGTACCTTGGGTACGATGCTGCGTATCCAGTGTGTGTTAAACAATACTAGCCGTTTCAAAATTCAATACAAGGTTTGCAATTTGCTTAAAAATCTATACTATGATTTCTTTAATAAAACTTGTCATTGCATTATTCTTCTAAATCGTTTACCGCAAATTCAAGATACATTGAAATACGTATCGCTGATTGGTTTGAATGACTCCAAAGTTTACAAAAGTTTAGATCTAGTGGTAATTTAGGTAGTTAGCATCCACACACATTTAAGTGGCCAAACGAAAACTGCACATTCGCCAATATCGCCAAATTGCCCTTAAACCTACTGCCTCACCTTTCTAACTTCTAAGAGCCATAGACGATACCTTAGAACTCTTTTAAGCACTTTACGATTCTGTAAAGCGAAGCTGCAAAGACTATTCCACCCAGTCGGAATCCTGAGCAATTTTCCGACTTGAAGTCGACCTAAGTCCACCAAAGCTAGAAGAGCACTATCGACGTTAAGAGGAGCACTTTCTAAGTCACAGATTCCGAAACTTCTCAGAGCCATAGACGATTCCTGAGAACTCTTTGAAGCACTTTACGGCCTCTTACCGTGGTAGGCATGCCAAATCGTTGCTACTTTCTGATCAAGACTGTAATATGATGGAAGCAATTTCTCGGAAAGGCGCAGTCAAAGTCATAATTGTTCTATACTTCTGGTGCATCAACTCGTCTTGGTCAACATTGTCATGCTTCGAACCCATTATCGCTTGTGGTATATGATCATCTATATTGAGCTCTCTCCCGTTTGAAGGTGACATATACTGTGACACGGGTCGGTAACTTAAAAGGACTGTGCAAAGAGTTAAAATGCATGCACGAAGACTCTCCATTTGTCGGTGTCAGTTGTTTGAAGACTGTGGTTTGATCTTCTTGTAGTTATTCCGCCCCACGACTGCATCTATAATGGTTTCTCTCCAATCTCAGTTACGCTTTGTGGATGGCGATGTGGCACAACGTAAAGCAAGCGGAAATTAGTACTATTTTTCCGACATCTTTACGGATATTGTGCTATTTATTTGCCAAATGGATATAAATCTGCGCTAAAATCCCCTTCATCCCTTAGAGATAGTCGTTGATTTTTAAGTCATTCCACTGTGTTGAAGATAATTCTTTTGTTGTTGCTTTTGATGGTGACGATAAAATAATTTCCTGTATTCTATTTCTCTTCTCATTGGAAAGTAACTTATATCTGCAGCAGAGCTTTTAGCAAGTGACGATCACATATCACGATTTTCTTTGCCTGTGTCTCAGAAAATGGACTTTGTGGATTTTAATGACTACAAGCTGTCAAGGATTAGAGCTTAAAGAAACCGATTATGCACGATGTGTCTTCGCCAATGTCCGGAACACATAGATCACAGCACTCCATCTTTTGCAAAGAGTCCACCGAGGCCAATCACAGGTGTTGGTAGGGATCAGGACTAAACAAGATTATGCTGCTAACTTGAGAAGCTCAAATGAACCTTGCTTCCTGATTGCTTTCGTTATCGATCGGTGATTTTACAGCTTGAAAATTAATGATGATTCTTTGGTATGAAAAGAGCCATGAAATGTGGCAAATCACACCGCTGCTACCAGTGTAACAACGCGCATACATACCGATTATGCACGATGTGTCGTCGGCAATGTCCGGAACGCATAGATCACAGCACTCTATCTTTTGCAAAGAGTCCACCCACGCCAATCACAGGCGCTGGTGGCGTTCAGGACTTAACCAGATTATGCTGCTAACTTGAGAAGCCCAAATGAACCTTGCTTCCTGATTGCTTTCGTTATCGATCGGTGAAGGACAGTAACATATGATCCCCATGAAGGTGATTTTACAGCTTGAAAATTAATAGATTCTTAAGTATAAAAAGGGCCAACGAAATGTAGCAACAAATATAACACCGCTGCCACCAGTGTTAACAACGCACGTACTGACACAGTGCAAACCGATACTGACTGACAATCACAATCAGCAATCCAACCAATAATAACTTTGAAATTAGCGCTAGCGTTTCGACTATATGCCGGCAAATTATTGCATGTTCATTTTTTTTTGTTTCAGTATTACGTTTCGACAGAGGTAGGCAGGGCTACATGTACATTGTCGGTCTATTAGTACAATGGCGAGGATTTAGAGCTCTTTGGTAATTACTAGTACTTACTTTCACTATCTACATCCATGAGCATTTAACCCATTTAAGTTGTATAATTAACAATGATGCTGATGTACAAAGTAAAGCCCTCAATATCACGGGGTAAAAGAACACCATCTGTTACGGGATAACTACATGTAGAGGTTGGACCCAGTCCAAAAAGAAGGCACCTGCTATATATGTGTGTGACATGTCAGTCCATGGGTAACGATTTTGAAAAAGTCTACGTCAGCTCTTAAGAGATTACATATGTCTGAGCCCCCTGGCAGCTTGTTCTGAAACTGCAGGGGCGTTTTGTAGAATTTTATGAACTCCAGAAGGGGTTAACGGATCGTCGTGAGGTATGTAGGTAGCTTCATGTACACTATTTCTTCGGTGCCAGTGGAAAACAGCGACCACAGACATATAATTTTGCATTTATATCATACATAAAGATCATAAAGATATGAGATCATAATCTCTTGGTATTTTCCTGTACGCAGATCCATACTGAAGAGGTGGAAACTTGTTATGAATAATTCCATATCAAAGACTCCGTTACTAGATCTGCCCTTTTGTCAATGAAACATTCATTAGTCCATGTCTGCATAACCATCTGTGCAGTTATTGTGACCATCATGGTAACGCATTTGAAACTTTGAAATGATAGAGATGATTTCCGCTAGCTTTGACATTGGACGTAAATCGTTTGGGCTGTTCATTATTTTCAATTATCGCTTTCAATTTAGCTGCGAGCATAAATTGTTTGTAATAAATGGATACCTATAAGGTAACAAATTGTTTTCAACGCAGATGTAGCGTATTCATATATACAGAGCTAATTGTTGGTAATGTACCAATCTCTTTGTGGCACGGTTACAAACGTAGCCCTTCAGTCGCTGTGTCTCTGAGTTCCTTCGTATCTCTCTCTCTCTCTCTCTCTCTCTCTCTCTGTCTGTCTCTCTATCTGTCTCTTTGTCTGTCTGTCTCTTTCTCTCTCTTTCTCTCTCTTTCTCTCTCTCGCTCTCTCTCTCGCTCTCTCTCTTTCTCTCTCTCTCTCTCTCTCTCTCTCTCTCTCTCTCTTTCTCTCTCTCTCTCTCTCTCTCTCTCTCTCTCTCCTCTCAATCTTCATTAGTATAATACTTGATCCAACACTTCGCTGTAAAAAGTGTTTTTGTCGTCGTGACTTCCCAATGCACTTTTGTGGCCCGTTACTTGAGTACATTGCAGGCATCGCCATCTCTGGAAAAACATCCCATATCAATGGTAAACTTTCTTGAACAGGAAATGCACCGATGATGTCTAGGGTGATGTAGTACAAGTTTTGTCCCAAAGGTCCTTCGTATGTAGTTGAGTGCGACGTTTATGTTATTGTGTGGCCTCAAGCGCTATAAAGCGAACACCAACCCAACCGAATCACACACTGTAGGCTGTATGAGTGATGTGTTTTCAACATTTCTGAGCTGCACTAGACTTTCTACATTTCTTTGATGTCCCTTTGGAGAAAAGTGAAAAGTTTGCATACCACAAAGCTAAGTGTCTCGGCTTTGTAGTAGTTTGCCGCAGTAGAATGTAAAGTTCATACGATCGAGTGGAAAAGTCTACTTTCCTTTTTAGAAGAACTTAAAGGTTTTTTTTTCCTCTCTACTATGATACCAGCTTTTTGAAAGATATACTTCCTCGTACCGTTTCTACTCTTCCTCAGAAAACTTAACAGACAACATACTACAGAAAACCGTTATTTTACCTATCAATAATAAAACCCTCCCACTATCTCATGCTCCTGGAGTCCTACGCAGATCCACTCGTACCCTACATAGTCATTGATTTGCTGAAATGGGCCCCAAAAGTAGACAGCCAACAAGGTAATTGCCTAAACTAAAGCTTGTCTTTAGGTAAACCTGATTGGCTACGTTTGCCAAATTGGGCAAGCTCATTAATATTTATAAGTAAGAAGCAGAAAGTGTGCCCATTTTTAAAAGCAGCGTCACTACAAGGACTATGCGCTGCATGCGTGGGAGAATACAGGCTGTCGTCATTTCGCTCCCTGTCGTGTATGTTATATGATGTAGGAGGAATTACAAAGGACTCTTGATGTTAATAAGTATACATGTAACGTTACACTCGCATATATCCAGGTTAATCGAATAGGTAATACATGACGCATTTACTGTGGAGAAGTGGGCGCACGGGCTTTCTGACATGGTTACAAATGTAGTTCTTTTCTTCTCCAACCCATATTAGGACAGACTCACTCATTGGCACCCACAACGTTGAGTAGGAATTAATCATTTCAGACCTTTCACATTTCTCATGTGGCCAGAAACAAGCGTCACTGTGTCCGAATTACTTCTTTACATAAAAAAGAGAATTCCTTATAAGGAGATATAAATATATTCTAGCAAGAAACTATTTAGTATAAATCTGTAAGATATAATTTACTGGTGATGAAAGTCTGGTTAATAGCTTTGTATGATTACTTTTCCTTGGTGTGTTATTCAGCCATTGGTCAGACAAAATATATAGTGTCCTGCTGGGGAATTTTGAAACTAATTACGATTAAGTATACTAATTGGCACTGATGGTAGCACCAGAGCGTACATTAGCTATAAGAAAGATCGATCTTTGATTTGAACAAACATTAGCTCGCTTTTCCGTTAATGGATGCCTGTGTTTGAAGATCCATCCACCTGACGCAAGCACCGGTGCCAGTGCCATTTACTTCTTAAGTAGGTTTATGGCGTAAGGTATCAGAGGGCTCAGGGGATATGGACACCTACGCAAGGTGGTGGGTCGTCTAGAGCGATACAAACGACGACGCAGCGACGTAAATGTCATTCTAGGCGCAGGTATTGAGAGCGGTACGTCTGTGTGCGTTAGATAGGGCGTAGGACGTTCTGCGAACATTGCACTGGGACAGACGGGCGGTTTACGTCTGGTAAGATCTTCGTTGTTTCATCACATCAGTATTCGTGTGTTTGTGCTCTTCATGTTTTCTGTAATTGGGTAAAATTGTGTTGTTTACCATGGCATGTTTGTTCTACTGTCAGGAGCCATCAAACGCATTAAGCACTCTAGTGCTTGTTATACAAATGGCTAAAAATTGTGTAGCATATCTATGTTTGCAGGGATGTTTTCTACTGCAATAGATAGACTGGTGTCTGATTGCTACAGAGCAAGGTTAAATGTCTAAAAAATTGCGTTGCCAAAAAACTTTTGTTAGAAATGCCATAACTGGAGCCGTTGAAACAAGGGCCTGAGATAGGATCCTATTCATTGACTTTTTCGCTATAGTCTCTACCAGACTGACTATACGCTGGTTATTATATGAAGAATAATTTGCCGTGGGAGTTTTGTTACCAGAGGGCTTGGCCAGCCGCGTACGCGTAGCGGAAACATTAACCTTAGCGTGGACTGACTCCCCTGGCCAATTTCCACATGTTTTTTTGCCGAAATCTACGATCCCCGTACCCCCGTAGGAAGGCCTTGTATTGAGGCTAGACTTTTCCTGCTATCCGCTAAAATACGACATCCTCCGCTAGCCAGGCTGTAGTATGGATAGTATGGATAGTAGAATTCGGCAAAAAGAGGTTGAATAATTGGCCAGAACTGAGCCCGTGGGAAGGGTAGCATTAAACAGCGCGGGTAAATGTTACCGCATGGTGGGCCAACTCCCCTGGCAAATTATTCTTCCTATTTGGCTTAATTTTATAATTTTTCAGCCAGCGCAGTTAGTCTGATGGAGACTCTAAAGAAACGGTGCGTACGCTCTAAAATACAAAGGTTTAACTAAGAACGGGTATGTACGTGCTCCACTCCTACCGGACATCCTTCTCATCGCGCTTTTTACATAGTTCAGGTGTGTCGAGTGCGGCTTTCCTGATATTCTGCGAAATGCGTCAAAGCGTACGCGTTTTCAAACACTTGTGAGTTGTGACAATACACTGGCTGGGGTTAGTAGATAGGTTGAGCACTCGTGGTATTTAACTACAGAGGCATGGCCATAACATGCAATCTACAAGCATGTTGTACAACTTGACTACTCTAGATCTCTTCTTTTTTGCTAAGCCTTAGCCAGTGACTTGTAGCATGAGTTCCCCGATAGAATGCTGACCCTTTGACAATTCGTGGTCTTTTATTCAATGGCTTTTTGCTAGTGTTAGGTTTTAAAGGTACTTGAATGAAAATATTTATGTGTAACGGTTAACAACTGACTGATTTTCAAAATACGTATGTCCATGAGATGTCGTTTCAACTAGAGAAATTTGAAGGACCTCCACACATATTCTTTCTATGAAATCATACTATACTACTTACGACTTTTCTTTTCGACTGTTTTCTAATGTCTTAATAGACGGTCAGGGACTCAGGGACTAGACATGAATATCAACAACATCTGAGAAACTACATGAAAACGAAACCCTGTCTGTTCCATTTCACTTCCAAGTGAAAGAGGTAAAAAGTTGAACCCACTGTATAACTGTACCCATGTGGAGTTAGCTAATGGGGTTAACTCAACAAGGATGCGTCCCAAGGTTCGCATATTATCACGTAATATATGTGGCATTATATGCCGCTCAACCTTCCTAAGTTGGCAGGTTATCAAAGTTGATAACATTCTCCATAAGCTCTCGTCCCTAGACGGTGATGACACTACAGCTGTCCCTGCTCTGTGTATGTTGGTTCATGGTAGCTCAGCAAGATCGTATATTTGGCAGTAGTATCGAGGGATGCGTTGTCCTTAATGTTCTTATAGTCGTGCTCAGAATGCCTACATCCATAGGCTATTCCATCTCCAATTTTGATAAGGTGGGGAGCAATTTTACGTTGTATCATCGTCATACAACAATTTTGGCAAAATTTAGTGTTTGAGTCCATTGTCCTGTCAAGTAGCTAAATGATGACCTGTAGGTCGAGCAATTTTGTCAATATTTGTCTACAATTAACCACCCATCAAATAAAGTCTATTCAATACTATTGAGGCGGTTTTTACTGTTTGCGAACTCCTTCTTTGTGGTTGCTGGTTGTACCTCTGAGCCATTGTGTAGCTATCAACATTAGAGAAAACATTCAAGAGACTGGTGCTTTAGAAAAACAGCTGACTGCAAGGTCAAATCTGGTAGGTTCAATACACAGCAATATCCATCTCTTCTGGTGGCATGGGTGGATTCCCCGTTAACGCTTTAGCTTGAAGCCTTCGTGGCGTCGTGTTGGCCTAATGGTACGTGTTTGGCCCAGAGCTACTGGGTTCGAACCCCTGACATGGCAACAATGCTGTGCCCTTGCCTTGGGAAAGGCACTGAACATGACTTTTCTCACTCCACCTAGGTGTAAAATGGGTTCCTGACTTCGGTTAGGGTGGTGAAGGGTGGTAAAAAGAGAGGATTTTAAGCTTTTACAGTCACTGAGAGAGTTTCGTGCCTGTTTTGACATATACGTGACGCTGGGAATTTTGTAGAACCTAGGGGCGTACCGAGAAGCTGTCACTCTCATTTCATACCGCTCGGCTTGACACGAGCCAGAGCGCTAGCTGTCTTCCGCAGTGTCAAATTATATAACACAAATGCTACAGCCATTCAAAGATCGGTGCCTTTCTAATGCTGTACTAACAATGTTGAACTGTATTTTTCATAACGTTTCAACTATACGGAAATAAACGTTATTCTATCCTAAAAGCGAAAATGGTTTACATTTGGATTCTAGAGAATACATGAGGGTATTGATGGTGGTACTTTCATCAGTATGCATGAAATTATGGCCTTCCTTTGATCGTGATAAGTGCATTGTAGGTGATGTTCATATGCCGCTGCGAAGATTCAATTTTAGACACAGCATGCTGAAAATAACGGCCTTAAATGCACTTATCTCCCTGAAATATTTGTCTCTCAATGCATTCAGAAGCCAATTTACATCGTCTTATAAGAAGATCTAAATAGGCACCGATGTAGAAAAATTATGGCGCCCTTGTTGTAATTAGTTTAGTCTCTATTCTCTATTATTCTCTATGTCTCTATTCGTGTCTTTTCAGTACATGGGATTCTATTAGTTGTGTTTTATTGAATTAAGCTCTACTACATCAAATAAATCGTTTGTCCTGTTAGAAATTGTTATTCTTTTAATGAATATCAGCTTTTGAGAAGAAGTCAGATTTGTAAGTCGGGCTGACATTAGTGAACATATTTCTCGAATTCTGTTGAATGTTTGACAAACCTCTTAGTTCCCTCAAAGAAATTATGTATTCAGAATGTGTCTGACTACATGATGGTAGTAATGTCTGCCTTACGCATTATGCAAATGAGCTTAGCAAATGTTTGATTCACCAAAGTTAAAGGTTTCGACGCCAGTTACGTATCGTGGTATGATATAACAGTAGAATAGCTACCTGCCATGTGACATTCTACATAACACTTACAATCAACCATGCATTTTAAAACTATACTATTGTCTCACCTGAAGCGAATATCCTCGTCAAACATTACTAAAAGGTACCAACGTGCAGATTTTCGTGGAAAGGATTAGGGTTTGTCTACCGAATCAACTCGAACCACGCAGGGAATGTATCCAGGGGTTCATGAACCTCACTATATATGTATTTACAAAACGTACTTGACGGTAATGATTATATATACACAAACCGTATTGTTAAAGACATGTTCACTTGTCACCGGTGCACCCGGAATGTTATTTTGGAAGTTTAGGATGTTAGTAGAGACAATAATAGCGAGAAGCGCGACAGTCCTTGACAGTGAGTGTCCTATGACGTAAATATGTCTTGTGCTTTAGTGAAAAAGTTTAAACTTTCTTCCAACACAAAAATAATCAAACTCACCATAAATTTTCTCATAAAACCCACCATGCCTCGTCTTATTCTCCAAGCAGAGGTTGAGTCGCGGAGATATAGTAGTAGTCGGGATTTTACCGGCTCCCGCGACTCAACATCTCCGCGACTCAACCTCTGCTTGGAGAATAGTCTTGTCCGTGAATATTTTTAGACCACACATCTTTACCCCACGAATCAGAGGCATCCTCGGCATGCCACAAACAGGAAGTCTGTCACGTGACTTCCCAGAACGATGGCGTCTGTTCCGTATCCTAGCAACAGCCCCAGACAAGGCTACGTAGGTTCAGGAGGGGAACTTTCCCCTGGTTTATTTTTAGGCCAAGTGCGTGAGTCATGTTAAACTCTGGTGGACTTCTGTGTGGTTCACACTATAGCTGTTGCTTACGATAAGGGGAGCTGTTTCGAGTTTAGTCGCTGCTTCTTGTAGTGTCTTTGGGTACGTTGAGCTCAAGTCTATCGGTAAGTTGGCTTTAAGGTTTTAGCTGATATCATATTAGAGGTACGTTAATTCACGTGACTTTGGGATATGGTCCTTAACACGTTGTTCTTTTTTGCTCGATTCTGATATAATGATTTGCGTGCTTCTATATGAAAAGAAAACCCAGGTTATTCAAACATAGTGTTTCTTGTCTGGGGAATCTACCAGTGATGTTCGATTCTTTTGTTAGCTTGTTTGTCAGTTATAACTATGTATTGGTGTGCAGGCCTAAACGTGAGAGGGAAAGGGTGTATGATTCCACATTGCGACCTTCAGTTTCCTCTCAAATAAGTTTGCAGTTTTCTTACAAATATAAATCTTATAGTTTAAGGAATATACTATGAAGGCAACTAGTGCCCTGTTGTAGACTTGTACTTCTCTATGACTGTCTAGTCTACATTTGTGAGCACCCGTTTCCTTCAATTTAGTGAGTTTATTTCCGTGTATATATCTTCTACTTGCGACCTCTTTGTTTCTTTTCCTTGATCCTACTTTTGGTTTCAGTTTTAGGGTTGTAGAAATCAATGGACGAGGAAGTAGTGTTCTTATAGCTGTGTAGGTACAGCTAGTTCACCTTTATCCACGGGGTAACCTATATCCGTTGTTTTTAATGGAACTAGGATATTTAGGGATATCAAGTCGACGGGCAGTGGTTTCAAATTGTATTATTTTCAATATGCAAAAAGATATTATAAATATTACAGAAACCATCGTCAGTCAGCTTGATGTCCCTAAATACCTTTTTTTTTCAAACAACGGATATAGGTTACCCCGTGGATAAAGGTGAGCTAGCTTTACATACATTTGTATAAGCTTTCCACGATGCCAGGAACTTAAATGCGTTGTCTTTTAGATTGAATGTTGCATCTTTGTTCTTTAAATATTAATTTATTCTTTTCATATCTATTTTTCTACAGGTGTCTACAGGCGCGTTCATCCTGAACAGGTAGAGTAGGTGGGACTTCCGAGACGTCATCGCGAGGGAGAACTGTCCATCATGACGTTGCCTAGCAACAACAGCCCTTCGGCGATGACCACGCCCAGTGCGGTGTCCTTTTCATCCATCAACTCGACGAATGTCACGAACTTCACGACGATGTCCCCGAACGGTACCGAAGTCTGCAAAAACGACGAGGGAGGAGTCGTCCAAATCGTCGGGATAGGGGTGTCGATCCTCATCATACTAGAAAACATCTTAGTCATCTGGGCTATCGCGAGAAACAGGCGAGACTTCAGAAAAGTCACGTATTACTTCATAGGGAACCTCGCCATAGCAGACGCCTTGGCAGGGGTCGTGTTCTTGTACACCTTCTTGGTAAACGACCTCCTTAAAGTCGCGGACTCGCGAGAGGGTTGGATAGCAAGAAAGGGTTTTCCTGTAGCCTTCTTCGTGGCCTCGTTGCTTAGCCTAGTCCTTGTGTCTATAGACCGCTACGTGCAATTCGTGTACCCGATGAAGTACAAGAACCTCCTGACGAAACACTGCTGCAAGATCTTCATCGTCGTCATGTGGATCCTGTCGCTGGTGTTCGTCATCACGCCCCTAGCGGGTTGGAACTGCATCACAGCCAACTGCACGTGCAAGGAGGGTCCGTACGCTTGCCCGGACGCCACTTGCTCCCTCGCCGTGCCGCCTTTTACCAAGAGCTACGGCATCACGTGCGTAGTTGTCTTCCTGGCCAGTTTAGTCGTCATCATGTTCTGTTACACCGGAGTCTACGTGTCCGTCAGCCGACACCTTAAACGCATGGCCACCTACACGTTTACCGCAGCCACAGTCAAACTCACCGAAGTCACCGACACCGCCGTGCAAGAGGCCCCTCGGCAACGCATGTCGGACATTCGCCTGGCTAAAGCCCTGGCTATCGTCCTCGGGGTCTTCCTCGCCTGTTGGTTTCCCGTCATTTTCCTCATGTTCATGGACATCAGCTCCTGGAGCGACGAAATCCCGTCGTTTAAGAGCCGCGAGCGAATGTTGTTCCTAGCGGACGTCTGTTCTATTCCCGCGTTGTTGAATTCCGCGATCAACCCCATCATCTACGCGTGCAGCCTTCGGAAGATGGGCCAGGAACTGAAGTCCCTGCTCTGCTGCATCTTCTGCTGTAAGAAAAAGGCTGTGCCTCGGCTGTCGAGAAGGGGCTCGGAAACAGCGAGTAGTGAGAGTTTGTACAGAAAGAACAGCGTCCGAAGGAACAACAGCGTTCGGAAAAACCATTTCTCTACTCTGTAGGACTTTCTGAGTGTACAGGAACTCACATGAAGCCAATGCTAGTTTAGATTTATTCGCGGGGTAACCTTTATCCGTTGTTTTGAAAAACAGTGTATAGAGTTTTCAACTCGACTGCAATATTTCTAATATTTTTCAGTACAAACTACTAAGAATATTGCAAGTTGAAACCACTTTCCGTCGACACCATATCCCAAAATACCGTTTGTAAAAACAACGGACATAGGTTACCCCCACAGATAAAGGTGAACTAATGTTACATGTGTAGTCATCTTTTATATGACCAAAGGATATGACATCTTCGGGTATTGAAATCTCTATAACCTGTAAATATTGAGTAGTAAAATAGCTTAATTCTATGACGAACTTCACCATTTAAATGTGTAAGAATGACTGTAAATATTTCAACCGTGTTCGTAAAAACTATTTCTCCGTTCTGAAAGCTTAGGAGTTTGCAAAGCCACACGAAGCTACATGTGCTTTTATGACCAAAAGACATGAAACCTTTAAGGTGGTATCTCACCGCACTTGGGGCATCGGTGCACTTATTTTCGCCGTTTTTTATAATTTAGATATTGTGTAAAATGTGACTTAAGAAGACAACAAAATACACAAAACGTAAGAACATTCGTTTTATATCTCTGAAATTCGTTGAACAATCTTCAAAACCTGCAGTGCCGCACCATTGTCCCAAGTGCAGTGAGATAGCACCTTAAGTTACAGGTACAATTGAAACCTCTACAACCTGTCAGATATAGATTAGCACAAAAGAGAAACAGCTTTGTAGACTTGCGAAAAGAGAAAAAGCTCCTAGTGGAGAGCTTTAATCATACGTATGTGACAGTTAGAATGTATATATTTCAATCAAAGTATCATAGTTTTATTTCATGACATTACCAATATGTAATATATACAGTCAAAGTGTGAATCTTTGCTTCGACAAAAGATGTGATAACATATGCTTCAATCAATTATACAGTCATATAAAGGTAATGTACACATTGTAAATATAAAATTGCAAAATATATGTGGCAAGTGTGAGACTGAACCAACCAAAGTTATGTCTGACCAAGCCAAGACTTGAGCTTTTTTCATATATTCATTATCTAGAATCCTTCTGACAACTTACATGTAGCGTTAAAAACAGTAATGTAAAACTACTGCCTTTCATGTATATCTATAGTCAGGGTCACTTATACAGAAAGTATGGCTTACTGACAAAGATGGAAAACAAGTCACTATGGGAACATGCTGTATAGTACATGTACTTAAAATAGCGCATTAAGATGCAACCATTGGTCAAGCATAAACTGAAACTTTCTGGAAAAAGGCCAAAGTATACTTGACTCCTAAACATCATTACATTGTACAATAGTTCAAGACATGACCAACAGTGATATATAAATGTTGTGAAGTCATAGAGTACTGTAATTATCAATCACTGCAAATGATGTACAAGTGTAGAGTGGATAGTAGTATATTGTCAACATATACCTAGTTAGTGGGAACCCAGTATAATACATGTAAGTTAAAGTGGGTTGTTTAGCAACAGTGCTAGCATTTTGTGAAACAGAGTGGTGGTCTGCCTGTAAAACAAAATACATAGTGGTATTAACTTCAGTTGTAACTTGGGGATAGTAAAACTTCATTCTGCAATATTCAATAGATAAAAGGGACACAATTGCCGTTTCAGTTTTTGACCAACTATTTTTGTGTAAACTGCTATATAAACTGCTACTGCTTATTTGTGTCAAATAAACAGACATTAGGCCAGTGTTGAACATTCAGACTCCAGTTTTCTTTGTCAAAGTTCCAATAAAGTTTCCATGACTTAAAAAGTCCATGAAATTATCGGAATCATTCCATTATACATGTACTTCAATACTCAAGTCACCAAATTTGACTACAATTATGACATCTCACTACTAGTGTGCTGCTAGCCCATATATGCCAGTCACGAGACAGTGGGTACAGGAATCATCATAGCCTCATTTATATATTTGTATTTTGCTGTCTGGAGTTACTATGCTCTAAAATATATATCTAGTCATTTATTTATTCCATTACACCCATTACATACAATTTTAATTAATATCACATGAATGTTTATGCAACTATCACAAAGTTAAATTACACCCACCCTTACATACAATCATAATATCACATGTTATACAACTATCACAATGTCATCTTTCCTTTCTAAGACGAATGTCTTTAACTAAAAGTCTCAAGCAATATTTGAAGCTAAAGTCAAGTGATGTTACATCAGACTCTGTCCTTGGTGCTGAACATGATATCTAATCATTGGAAAGTTCTTATTTCTTTTGACAAGTTAAAAATCTCCACTGCTCTTGAGACCTACATGTAATAAGGATTTCTGGGTATAACAGATAGTACATGTCCTTGGTGCTGAATTACCAGTCACATGTTATGTAATCAAAGAAAATTCTCTTTAAAAAGATGTGTCTTCAGTGTGAAGATTCTGCTGATCTTTCAACCAAAGATGTGTAAAAAGTATAGCAGGTGCTTTCCTTGGTGATGAAAAAATTGGTCATATGGTATTGAAGTAGACAGTTCTCTTTGTTCCTTTGTAAAGGCATGCATTATGATAATCAAATCCAATTCTATCTTTATTGAAACAACTTGGCAGATATGCGTCTGACTATACGTTGTTCTCACATAATGAGAAGCATTATCCATAATCCGCTTAATAATGTGTGAATGATCTAAAAAGCTATAACGTTAAAGACGCCATTAAGACAAATTCAGATTCCTTAACAATCACATCACATTATCAATTCAACATAACATTTTCTGATGATGAATTAGTTATCACTTAGACAAATACAGGCTACCAAACCTATGTATGGCAATGATGGTATTTGAAGATCAGATTCAGATGCAATAATATTTTTAACTGCTAGGCAGCGCTTTTGAACCATTGTGAGTTTGTGCAATAATAGTGGCATGTGAGATAGTTATATGGTAGCAGCTCTTGACCACCATGCAGTGTTCCCTCTGTCCACCATTATGTCCTTGGGATGACCTTGAGCAGGATTCCATCCTTGGCCTTCATGACGATTTCTGCGACCTTCTCTACCGGGTGGTCAGGAACGACCTCCAACTTGAACCTGAAGGATAAACAATGGAGACACTTTTTCAAACACTCTGTTAACCAATTGGAACATTGAACAGGTTGCAGTATCTGTATCTGTATCTATACAACTGGTACAACTGCCCTTCAGCATAAGACACCAGCTTTGCAGCCACGCGGCGTGGCAGAAAATAGTTCTATTACACTGAGCATTGAGTAAGCATTGTACTTCTTTGTCTGTTTATTAATAAAGGTGTGCTTGTACATCAAGCTGTGTATATACAATGACCATTTGGTCATCATACAGAAGTGGTACTAGAATTCAGGTTTGGCTAAATCATGAAAGAGTTGAAGTGGCAATTTTGTGACAGTCATGAAAAGTTGAGACTTACTTGTGGATGATTCTGGAGATCAAGACTTTCTCTTCATTCATAGCAAAGTTCTGCCCGATGCAGTTTCTATGGGAACAGAGAATATCATAAGGGCTAAAATCTCTAGGAAACACAATATCATGCAAAACAGAACATAGTTATGTAATAAGATTTTACAGACTTTCTCAAAAAGTTTTTTTTTTAAGAGAATGACAATATAGAAGGTAATGTGAAAAGGACATAAGTTGACTATCCTCTGCTTTCTGTATTGTACCCTTGTAAGTCAGAAACAAATGGATAACATAATACATAAATACATTTAGAAGAAATGACTACGACAGAGAAAATGTGTGCTACTATGCATAGGCTTCCTGAAGGTACAAAAAGCATCGATAAACATTGGTTTGGAGCTAAGGAAGTGTTCCTACCTTGGACCAGCAGAAAATGGGATGAAGGCATATGGGTCTTTATCCTTCATGTTTTCTGGTAAGAACCGGCTTGGATCATACTCCTGGAAAAGAGAGAATATTGAATAACATCATACTAACCAGTAGTGTACAGACAGAACAATTCAGATATAGGGTTAACGATTTGGAAATGAGGAATGGTTTCAGAGTCAGAACTAGATGATAAACATTCTATGATATGACCAACTTAAAACATTTCAATACTTCATACTTTTCCTATTCAGAAATGTTTTCAGTATACTTCTGACACCATACCTTTCATACCTGAACTTCAAAAACTTTTTCCCATACAAAGTAAAAATGCAATGTATCAAATTTCACCATGACAAACAGTAAAACAAAAGTACACCTACCATATGGTCATCCCCCCACACAGTAGGGTTATGGTGAATGTTCCATATGTTGACATCTGTGATTGTCCCTACTTCAAGCACCTTTCCCTCCACTTCTATCGGTGCAGAGATCTGTCTCCCGATGATGGGTACAGGGCAGTGCAGTCTCATGGCTTCTTTAATGCACAGGGTCAAATACTTCAGATTGGACAAGTCCTCCCTAGTGGTGAAACAATATAACTTCATCAAGTTCATGTAATATCCACATTATTTTTTAAGCCCTTTGCTTAGAAAATGTATTTTTAAATTTTTAAGAATAAACTCTGGGTTTTCAATACAGCATCATAAACAGGGACAATTGGATATCAAGAACTTCATCAATCCTCTAGGTAGTGTGCGAAATCCAGTGGTTAGTGGTACTGCTTCTGGAACTAGAAGCTGTGAGTTCAATTCCAGCTGTGTCGCTCACCCGACATGCACACTACCAGAAAGCACGGCTGTTCTTTAGATGAGATGTTAAGCCGTGGTTCACTGTTCACTGTGCTTGTCAAAGAGAGCTTGGGAAATTTCCCAGTACAATGAATCTGAAAATATTGTACATAGCATCTGTCAGAAACTGGACTACATTGTTCTTCACATTGGTGGCAAAGAGACCAGCAGCATATCATAGAACATATAAAAGATTTTTACCATTCCAGGTGAGCAGGTTCTCTTCCTCCCAGAATGCCCTTTACTTCCTGATACACCCTCTCCTGATGTTCGGGGTGGGTAGCTAAGGAGTATAGGACCCAGGACGTGGTGCTGGCTGTCGTGTCATGGCCTGGAGAATTCAGGAAGGTTTCTTTGTATAACCATGCAGATATTTCATACATTGCAAAATGGCAGCTGTGTAAGAAAGGAGTAGAGACGGTAAGAAACAATAGCCTGACTCCCGTGATTCAAACCCGCACCGAATCTAGGTCGCCAGTTCACAACCCCAAATACTAAACCATCGTTTACAAAACAACACAGACAATGAGACATGAATATTACAACTGTATCAGAAATACAAAAAGATTTTTTTCTCAAATTGCAGTTTTCATCAAAGTTTGAACTGATGTACCTGCAAACATAAAGGTGTTGGCTTGATTTCTTATTTCCACATCGCTTAAGGTGTTTCCATCTTCGTCTTGGGCATGCAGAAGGATGTCTAGGAAATCCAGTTTTCTTCTGGATTCGGTGATTTCTTCCTTCCCTGCTTCTTTAGAATCTTCCTATTAAAAACAAAAAGACATAATGAGTATGATCATGACCAGGGTTGTAGACAGCCAGAAATCATTTTCTATCCCCTCGATTTTGAATGGCTTTGGTGCAGTGTTCCTAGGGGGTCCCTGGGTCATGCTCCCAAGGAAAATTTTGAAACCTAGACTCTCTGAAATGCCATTTCCTGCATTTTGAGGGTTAAATTTTGCTCACAGAGGACGGAATGGGCAATTTTTTTTTTACGTCCCCAGCTGCAAAATTCCATCAAAGGACGGGTGCTGGCTACAACCCTGATCATGACATTATGATGTACAAAATTTATTCCACCTGTTGATAGACGTAGATGTGGAGTACTTGTTGCCAAAAGTACAGTACAGATACTGTGTAACACGGCATGACGTAACGACATTTGTACAGCACACTATACATGTACATAAAACAAATGTCAGTTTCAGCATCTCTCACTAAATTTCAGTATCTCTGAGAGTCACTGAATTGATTAGAGATACAGCTTTCTATTGCAACCACCTGCTGCAGTACCAAGGTCACATACCAGGGGACCCAAAATTATTCAGAGGTTCTTGAGCTATGCTAACTACAAAAATCCAGAAACACAAACAGATAAACATACACAGACACGCCCAAAACTATATCTCCATTTTTCATGGAGGTAATTACTAGTACAGGTTTGACTGTATTGTCCAGTGCAAATGTCGAAGGATAAATAAAGGTAAACAAGCAAGCAAACAAACGCACCAAAGTTTGTCTTCTCTTTGCGATGATGTCATCTGCCAGCTGATGCACATATGCACAGAGCTTCTTAAAGTCCCTTCCCTCCTTAGTCAGGTAGAAGATAAAGTCTGGGTACAGGTGAGGTCTCCTGAAACAGAACATTCAAAATCTTTAGAATCAGGTAGATTATCTATTTAGCTGAACCACATTTCTGGAAGATTGAATAAATAGGTGACAATCACCTTGTCAAGATGTCCACATTTTCAAGATCTTTAATGTCCACTAGCTGTGGTTGTTTGAATATGGTAATGAATACAGGTTACTGGGAAGATAAAGGTAAACTACCATGATAATCAAAAACATTACAGGTTCCATTTTCAGAGTCACTTAGTCAGCAAGTTGTTTGCTAGTTTCAAAAGACTTTACATTCTACAAGTTAAGGTATCTCGGTTGGCTAAATTGGCATTTTGACCTTCCACTGTTTTCTTATTAATGAATTAAGAAAGAATGGAGCCATAACGAATGTTGATAGATGGGCATTAAAGAATTCTAAATCTGATTTTTTTGGGGGCCAAATTGATGACGTCATCATTTTTATTACCTCTGACATTATTTTTTTCTATGACAAAATACAGCACTTTGGTACATGCCACTGTAATGAAACTTCGTTTTA